>NW_026600949.1:0-95530 GCF_029448725.1 Salvelinus fontinalis
TGGCACCCTATTCCCTATCTAGTGCACTACATGTCACCCTATTCCCTATCTAGTGCACTACATGGCACCCTATTCCCTATCTAGTGCACTACATGGCACCCTATTCCCTATCTAGTGCACTACATGGCACCCTATTCCCTATCTAGTGCACTACATGGCACCCTATTCCCTATCTAGTGCACTACATGGCACCCTATTCCCTATCTAGTGCACTACATGGCACCCTATTCCCTATCTAGTGCACTACATGGCACCCTATTCCCTATCTAGTGCACTACATGGCACCCTATTCCCTATCTAGTGCACTACATGGCACCCTATTCCCTATCTAGTGCACTACATGGCACCCTATTCCCTATACAGTGCACTACATGGCACCCTATTCCCTATCTAGTGTACAACATGGCACCCTATTCCCTATACATACAGTCTGACCAGAGGATTATGGGGAATAGCCCTATACATACAGTCTGACCAGAGGATTATGGGGAATAGCCCTATACATACAGTCTGACCAGAGGATTATGGGGAATAGCCCTATACATACAGTCTGACCAGAGGATTATGGGGAATAGCCCTATACATACAGTCTGACCAGAGGATTATGGGGAATAGCCCTATACATACAGTCTGACCAGAGGATTATGGGGAATAGCCCTATACATACAGTCTGACCAGAGGATTATGGGGAATTATTAATATATCATATAGTATGAGCTATATTAGTACTATATTATATAGTATGAGTTATATTAGTAGTATATTATATAGTATGAGTTATATTAGTACTATATTATATAGTATGAGCTATATTAGTACTATATTATATAGTATGAGTTATAGTAGTACTATATTATATAGTATGAGTTATATTAGTACTATATTATATAGTATGAGTTATATTAGTACTATATTATATAGTATGAGTTATAGTAGTACTATATTATATAGTATGAGTTATATTAGTACTATATTATATAGTATGAGCTATATTAGTACTATATTATATAGTATGAGTGATATTAGTACTATATTATATAGTATGAGTTATAGTAGTACTATATTATATAGTTTGAGTTATATTAGTACTATATTATATAGTATGAGCTATATTAGTACTATATCATATAGTATGAGCTATATTAGTACTATATTATATAGTATGAGCTATATTAGTACTATATTATATAGTATGAGCTATATTAGTACTATATTATATAGTATGAGTTATATTATTACTGTGTTGTTTAGTATGAGTTATATTATTGCTATATTATATAGTATGAGCTATATTAGTACTATATTATATAGTATGAGTTATATTAGTACTATATTACATAGTATGAGTTATATTAGTACTATATTATATAGTGTGAGTTACATTATTACTGTGTTATTTAGTATGAGTTATATTAGTACTATATTATATAGTATGAGCTATATTATTACTATATTATATAGTATGAGCTATATTAGTACTATATTACATAGTATGAGCTGTATTATTACTATATTATATAGTATGAGCTATATTAGTACTATATTACATAGTATGAGCTGTATTATTACTATATTATATACCCTGCGCTATATTATTACTGTGTTATTTAGTATGAGTTATATTATTGCTATATTATATAGTATGAGCTATATTAGTACTATATTATATAGTATGAGCTATATTAGTACTATATTACATAGTATGAGCTGTATTATTACTATATTATATAGTGTAAGCTGTATTATTACTATATTATATACCCTGCGCTATATTATTACTGTGTTATTTAGTATGAGCTATATTAGTACTATATTATATAGTATGAGCTATATTAGTACTATATTATATAGTATGAGCTATATTAGTACTATATTATATAGTGTAAGCTGTATTATTACTATATTATATAGTGTAACCTGTAGTATTACTATATTATACAGTATGAGCTGTATTTTTTCTATATTGTACTATCTTCATGATGGTGCTAGAGGGTAGGGCTGTAGTCTTATCAGCTTATCAGTGTTGTTCGTTACTTATTTTGTACATAATGTTGCTGCTACCGTCTCTTATGACCGAAAAGAGCTTCTGGACATCAAAACTGGGATTTACTCACCTTGAACTGGACGAGGAGTTCTTCTTCAGTGAGTCGGACGCGAGGGATGTACTGCAGACACCCGACCACGCCCAGATCCCTGTGATTCGCTGGAGAAGGAAACGGAGATTGTGTTCCAGATGACTGTGTGATCATGATGGCGCCGACAGAGATGGTTGCCTCGCTTCAGGTCCTTAGGAAACTGTGCAGTAATTATTAAATTTTTTTACATATTATTTCTTACATCGCTAGCCCAGAAAATCTCTAGTGTTATTACATGCAGCCAGTAAGAACTACTGGATATAAAAGCGACATCAATTTACATTACGACCGGGAATACGACTTTCCCGAAGCGGACCTTTCGTTCGGACCTCCACACTGGACGTGGGGTCTTATCCCAGAGGCCGACCCGGTCGCCGCAGAAGAGAAAGACGGAGCGGCCTACTGGTCAGACTTAGAAGGCGAGCTCACATCCATCGCTTCCGAGCATATTATTCGTCAATGTCCAATCTCTAGACAACAAGAATGGATGAAATTAGGGCACGAGTTGCCTTCCAGAGAGACATCAGAGATGGTAACATTCTCTGTTTCACGGAAAGATGTCTCACTCGGGATATGTTGTCAGAGTCGGTACAGCCACCTGGCTTCTTCACGCGCCGACAGAAACAAACATCTTTCTGGTCAGAAGAAGGGCAGGGGTGTACGTCTTATGATTCATTTTTGCTGGACCCCAGGAAGAGTAGCCGCTGCCTTGACAGGAACTAATGGGGATCCATAATACACCACAGGAAGAGTAGCTGCTGCCTTGGCAGGAACTAATGGGGATCCATAATAAACCCCAGGAAGAGTAGCTGCTGCCTTGACAGGAACTAATGGGGATCCATAATAAACCCCAGGAAGAGTAGCTGCTGCTTTGGCAGGAACTAACAGGGATCCATAATAAACCCCAGGAAGAGTAGCTGCTGCCTTGACAGGAACTAATGGGGATCCATAATAAACCCCAGGAAGAGTAGCTGCTGCCTTGGCAGGAACTAATGGGGATCCATAATAAACCCCAGGAAGAGTAGCTGCTGTCTTGGTAGGAACTAATGAGGTGCCATAATAAACCCCAGGAAGAGTAGCTGCTGCCTTGGCAGGACCTAATGGGGATCCATAATAAACCCCAGGAAGAGTAGCTGCTGCCTTGGCAGGAACTAACGGGGATCCATAATAAACCCCAGGAAGAGTAGCTGCTGCCTTGGCAGGAACTAATGAGGATCCATAGTAAACCCCAGGAAGAGTAGCTGCTGCCTTGGCAGGAACTAATGGGGATCCATAATAAACCCCAGGAAGAGTAGCTGCTGCCTTGGCAGGAACTAATGTGGATCCATAGTAAACCCCAGGAAGAGTAGCTGCTGCCTTGGCAGGAACTAATGGGGATCCATAGTAAACCCCATGAAGAGTAGCTGCTGCCTTGGCAGGAACTAATGGGGATCCATAATAAACCCCAGGAAGAGTAGCTGCTGCCTTGGCAGGAACTAACGGGGATCCATAACAAACCCCAGGAAGAGTAGCTGCTGCCTTGGCAGGAACTAATGGGGATCCATAGTAAACCCCAGGAAGAGTAGCTGCAGCCTTGGCAGGAACTAATGGGGATCCATAATAAACCCCAGGAAGAGTAGCTGCTGCCTTGGCAGGAACAAACGAGGATCCATAATAAACCCCAGGAAGATTAGCTGCTGCCTTGGCAGGAACTAATGGGGATCCATAATAAACCCCAGGAAGAGTAGCTGCTGCCTTGGCAGGAACAAACGAGGATCCATAATAAACCCCAGGAAGAGTAGCTGCTGCCTTGGCAGGAACTAATGGGGATCCATAGTAAACCCCAGGAAGAGTAGCTGCTGCCTTGGCAGGAACTAATGGGGATCCACAATAAACCCCAGGAAGAGTAGCTGCTGTCTTGGTAGGAACTAATGGGGATCCATAATAAACCCCAGGAAGAGTAGCTGCTGCCTTGGCAGGAACTAATGGGGATCCATAATAAACCCCAGGAAGAGTAGCTGCTGCCTTGGCAGGAACTAATGGGGATCCATAATAAACCCCAGGAAGAGTAGCTGCTGCCTTGGCAGGAACTAACGGGGATCCATAATAAACCCCAGGAAGAGTAGCTGCTGCCTTGGCAGGAACTAATGGGGATCCATAATAAACCCCAGGAAGAGTAGCTGCTGCCTTGACAGGAACTAACGGGGATCCATAATAAACCCCAGGAAGAGTAGCTGCTGCCTTGACAGGAACTAATGGGGATCCATAATAAACCCCAGGAAGAGTAGCTGCTGCCTTGGCAGGAACTAATGGGGATCCATAATAAACCCCAGGAAGAGTAGCTGCTGCCTTGGCAGGAACTAATGGGGATCCATAATAAACCCCAGGAAGAGTAGCTGCTGCCTTGGCAGGAACTAATGGGGATCCATAATAAACCCCAGGAAAAGTAGCTGCTGCCTTGGCAGGAACTAATGGGGATCCATAATAAACCCCAGGAAGAGTAGCTGCTGCCTTGGCAGGAACTAATGGGGATCCATAATAAACCCCAGGAAGAGTAGCTGCTGACTTGGCAGGTACTAATGGGGATCCATAATAAACCCCAGGAAGAGAAGCTGCTGCCTTGACAGGAACTAATGGGGATCCATAATAAACCCCAGGAAGAGTAGCTGCTGTCTTGGCAGGAACTAATGGGGATCCATAATAAACCCCAGGAAGAGTAGCTGCTGCCTTGGCAGGAACTAATGGGGATCCATAATAACCCCAGGAAGAGTAGCTGCTGCCTTGGCAGGAACTAATGGGGATCCATAATAAACCCCAGGAAGAGTAGCTGCTGCCTTGGCAGGAACTAATGGGGATCCATAGTAAACCCCAGGAAGAGTAGCTGCTGCCTTGGCAGGAACTAATGGGGATCCATAATAAACCCCAGGAAGAGTAGCTGCTGCCTTGGCAGGAACTAATGGGGATCCATAGTAATCCCCAGGAAGAGTAGCTGCTGCCTTGGCAGGAACTAATGGGGATCCATAATAAACCCCAGGAAGTGTAGCTGCTGCCTTGACAGGAACTAATGGGGATCCATAGTAAACCCCAGGAAGAGTAGCTGCTGCCTTGGCAGGAACTAACGGGGATCCATAATAAACCCCAGGAAGAGTAGCTGCTGCCTTGGCAGGAACTAATGGGGATCCATAATAAACCCCAGGAAGAGTAGCTGCTGCCTTGGCAGGAACTAATGGGGATCCATAATAAACCCCAGGAAAAGTAGCTGCTGCCTTGGCAGGAACTAATGGGGATCCATAATAAACCCCAGGAAGAGTAGCTGCTGCCTTGGCAGGAACTAATGGGGATCCATAATAAACCCCAGGAAGAGTAGCTGCTGACTTGGCAGGTACTAATGGGGATCCATAATAAACCCCAGGAAGAGAAGCTGCTGCCTTGACAGGAACTAATGGGGATCCATAATAAACCCCAGGAAGAGTAGCTGCTGTCTTGGCAGGAACTAATGGGGATCCATAATAAACCCCAGGAAGAGTAGCTGCTGCCTTGGCAGGAACTAATGGGGATCCATAATAACCCCAGGAAGAGTAGCTGCTGCCTTGGCAGGAACTAATGGGGATCCATAATAAACCCCAGGAAGAGTAGCTGCTGCCTTGGCAGGAACTAATGGGGATCCATAGTAAACCCCAGGAAGAGTAGCTGCTGCCTTGGCAGGAACTAATGGGGATCCATAATAAACCCCAGGAAGAGTAGCTGCTGCCTTGGCAGGAACTAATGGGGATCCATAGTAAACCCCAGGAAGAGTAGCTGCTGCCTTGGCAGGAACTAATGGGGATCCATAATAAACCCCAGGAAGTGTAGCTGCTGCCTTGACAGGAACTAATGGGGATCCATAGTAAACCCCAGGAAGAGTAGCTGCTGCCTTGGCAGGAACTAATGGGGATCCATAATAAACCCCAGGAAGAGTAGCCGCTGCCTTGGCAGGAACTAATGGGGATCCATAGTAAATACAAATACAGAATCTGTCCAGATCCTTGATATCCTTTGTCTGCGTTTATGGATCCCCATTTTCCTGCCCTTTTCAGTTCAAAACCACAGGTTTTCAATGGGGTTCAAGACCAAAGACTGCGATGGTCATTGCCAAATGTTGATTTTTGTGGTCAATGAACCGTTTCTTTGTGGATTTTGATGTGTGCTTGGGGTTATTGTCTTGCTGGAATGTCCAGTTTTTTGGGGTACGTTTCAGCCTCCTGGCAGAGGCAAGCTGGTTTTCGGCTAAAATGACCCCCTGGTAACTGAGTAAAGTTCACGATGTCGTTGACCTTTTTAATAACAGGGAAACAAAATAGCCCCCGTTACAAAATAGCCCCCGTTACGTCAACGATCCAACATCATACTCTAGAGTACGTATGAGGTTCTTTGTTCAATCACGATGTTTTGATCACAACTTGTTTTTTACAGCCAAGCCCTTCTAAAGGACATCATTCAGGTTTCTCTGGAAAACAGGCTGGAGCACAGCCATTAACTGAGGCTGACTCAGTGCGTCTAGGGATCCCTGGGTAATTTCAAACCAGACTTGAACACTCACAGCTGATTGGTTGACAAGCATCGGGGGGGGGGGGGGGGGGGGGGACTCTGATTGGTCTATATAAAGACGTGAAAAGCGTAAAAAACCCAGCAGTGATGCAGTTCTATCATATCCTGTTCGAAGGCACATCAATCGTTTGTCTTGCCCATTCACCCCTCTCAATGGCACACATACACAATCCATGTCTCAAAGCTTAAAAATCCTTCTTTAACCTGTCTCCTCCCTTCACTTGCCTAGCTAAATAAAGGTTAAATTTAAAAAAATTAAAAATGTAATCTACACTGACTTGAAGTGGATTTGAACAAGTGACATCAATAAGGGATCATAGCTTTCACCTGGATTCACCTGGTCGGTCTATGTCATGGAAAGAGCAGGTGTTCCTAATGTATTGTCCATTCAGTGTACAGGAGCCATACTCAACAGGCAATCCGGATCCAGAATTGTATGTTTTGTTTTTTAGGAAATAAGTCAGGCCTCGACCTCTGGCATCATATAAACACACATAAGACATGGCAAAATGTGTAGATATGCAGGAAATGATCTTTATAATGGATAAATGTTCTCTTCGTCAACAAGAGGGATGTGAACAGTTTGAACAGTTTGGGGTCGTGAGGTGGGAGGTTTGTTACCACGCCGATAAATAACAACATTCATCCTGGACCTTTGCCACTTAGGAAATGTATGTGATTGAACATTCTCAAATAGGACGCGAATACCCCCTGTAATACAGAACAGAACACAACTGTCCATTTTGGTTAGAAACAGACATTTGTCTTCTGCCTTTGGAAGAACTGATAGAATTCTGTTAGTGGTGGAATGAAGAATCTGGGGTTTACGTGCATTTAAACTTGAGACAGGTTAGGGTCCAATATTTCAGGTTAGGGTCATATATTTCCGGTTAGGGTTCAATATTTCAGGTTAGGGTCCAATATTTCAGGTCAGGGTTCAATATTTCAGGTTAGGGTCCAATATTTCAGTTTAGAGTCATATATTTCAGGTTAGGGTCATATATTTCAGGTTAGGGTTCAATATTTCAGGTTCAGGTCCAATATTTCAGGTTAGGGTTCAATATTTCAGTTTAGAGTCATATATTTCAGGTTAGGGTCATATATTTCAGGTTAGGGGCCAATATTTCAGTTTAGAGTCATATATTTCAGGTTAGGGTCATATATTTCAGGTTAGGGTTCAATATTTCAGGTTCAGGTCCAATATTTCAGGTTAGGGTTCAATATTTCAGTTTAGAGTCATATATTTCAGGTTAGGGTCATATATTTCAGGTTAGGGGCCAATATTTCAGGTTCAGGTCCAATATTTCAGGTTAGGGTTCAATATTTCAGGTTATGGTCCAATATTTCAGGTTCAGGTCCAATATTTCAGGTTCAGGTCCAATATTTCAGGTTAGGGTCCAATATTTCAGGTCAGGGTCCAATATTTCAGGTTAGGGTCCAATATTTCAGGTTCAGGTCCAATATTTCAGTTTAGGGTCCAATATTTCAGGTTAGGGTCCAATATTTCAGGTTAGGGTCCAATATTTCAGTTTAGAGTCATATATTTCAGGTTAGGGTTCAATATTTCAGTTTAGAGTCATATATTTCAGGTTAGGGTCCAATATTTCAGGTTAGGGGCCAATATTTCAGGTTAGGGTCCAATATTTCAGGTTCAGGTCCAATATTTCAGGTTAGGGTCCAATATTTCAGGTTAGGGGCCAATATTTCAGGTTAGGGTCCAATATTTCAGGTTAGAGTCCAATATTTCAGGTTAGGGTCCAATATTTCAGGTTCAGGTCCAATATTTCAGGTTAGGGTCCAATATTTCAGGTTCAGGTCCAATATTTCAGTTTAGGGTCCAATATTTCAGGTTACAGTTGAAGTCGTGTCGATAGGTTTATTGTGAGGCTACTATCTCTCTCTGCTGTCACGTTTTATAGGTGCTTTTTGGGCATCTAATGATGCCCTCCTCTGCTTTATCAGGAGTGGAGAAGGTGGAAAGTTTTAAGTTCCTCGGCGTACACATCACGGACACACTGAAATGGTCCACCCACACAGACAGCGTGGTGAAGAAGGGGCAACAGCGCTTCTTCAACTTCAGGAGGCTGAAGAAATTTGGCTTGTCACCGAAAAACTATTACCTCGGCTGTATCAGACTGTCTGAACCTAATGATGCCTCCTCTAATGATGCCTCCTCTAATGATGCCTCCTCTGCTTTATCAGACTGTCTGAACCTAATGATGCCTCCTCTAATGATGCCTCCTCTACTGTATCAGACTGTCTGGTCCTAATGATGCCTCCTCTAATGATGCCTCCTCTACTGTATCAGACTGTCTGGTCCTAATGATGCCTCCTCTAATGATGCCTCCTCTGCTTTATCAGACTGTCTGATCCTAATGATGCCTCCTCTAATGATGCCTCCTCTAATGATGCCTCCTCTAATGATGCCTCCTCTGCTGTACAGACTGTCTGAACCTAATGATGCCTCCTCTAATGATGCCTCCTCTACTGTATCAGACTGTCTGAACCTAATGATGCCTCCTTTAATGATGCCTCCTCTGCTTTATCAGACTGTCTGAACCTAATGATGCCTCCTCTAATGATGCCTCCTCTACTTTATCAGACTGTCTGAACCTAATGATGCCTCCTCTAATGATGCCTCCTCTGCTTTATCAGACTGTCTGAACCTAATGATGCCTCCTCTAATGATGCCTCCTCTACTGTATCAGACTGTCTGAACCTAATGATGCCTCCTCTAATGATGCCTCCTCTGCTGTATCAGACTGTCTGAACCTAATGATGCCTCCTCTAATGATGCCTCCTCTAATGATGCCTCCTCTGCTTTATCAGACTGTCTGAACCTAATGATGCCTCCTCTAATGATGCCTCCTCTGCTGTATCAGACTGTCTGAACCTAATGATGCCTCCTCTAATGATGCCTCCTCTACTGTATCAGACTGTCTGATCCTAATGATGCCTCCTCTAATGATGCCTCCTCTACTGTATCAGACTGTCTGAACCTAATGATGCCTCCTCTAATGATGCCTCCTCTAATGATGCCTCCTCTAATGATGCCTCCTCTACTTTATCAGACTGTCTGAACCTAATGATGCCTCCTCTAATGATGCCTCCTCTACTGTATCAGACTGTCTGATCCTAATGATGCCTCCTCTAATGATGCCTCCTCTACTGTATCAGACTGTCTGAACCTAATGATGCCTCCTCTAATGATGCCTCCTCTAATGATGCCTCCTCTGATGATGCCTCCTCTAATGATGCCTCCTCTACTGTATCAGACTGTCTGATCCTAATGATGCCTCCTCTAATGACGCCTCCTTTACTTTATCAGACTGTCTGAACCTAATGATGCCTCCTCTAATGATGCCTCCTCTAATGATGCCTCCTCTACTGTATCAGACTGTCTGATCCTAATGATGCCTCCTCTAATGATGCCTCCTCTGCTTAATCAGACTGTCTGAACCTAATGATACCTCCTCTAATGATGCCTCCACTAATGATGCCTCCTCTGCTTTATCAGACTGTCTGATCCTAATGATGCCTCCTCTACTGTATCAGACTGTCTGAACCTAATGATGCCTCCTCTAATGATGCCTCCTCTGCTTTATCAGACTGTCTGAACCTAATGATGCCTCCTCTAATGATGCCTCCTCTAATGATGCCTCCTCTACTTTATCAGACTGTCTGAACCTAATGATGCCTCCTCTAATGATGCCTCCTCTAATGATGCCTCCTCTACTTTATCAGACTGTCTGAACCTAATGATGCCTCCTCTAATGATGCCTCCTCTACTTTATCAGACTGTCTGAACCTAATGATGCCTCCTCTAATGATGCCTCCTCTGCTTTATCAGACTGTCTGAACCTAATGATGCCTCCTCTAATGATGCCTCCTCTAATGATGCCTCCTCTGCTTTATCAGACTGTCTGAACCTAATGATGCCTCCTCTAATGATGCCTCCTCTAATGATTCCACCTCTAATGATGCCACCTCTAATGATGCTTCCTCTAATGATGCCTCCTCTACTTTATCAGACTGTCTGAACCTAATGATGCCTCCTCTAATGATGCCTCCTCTGCTGTTTCAGACTGTCTGAACCTAATGATGCCTCCTCTAATGATGCCCCCTCTGCTGTATCAGACTGTCTGAACCTAATGATGCCACCTCTAATGATGCCTCCTCTAATGATGCCTCATTTACATTTACATTTAAGTCATTTAGCAGACGCTCTTATCCAGAGCCACTTACAAATTGGAAAGTTCATACATATTCATCCTGGTCCCCCCGTGGGGAATGAACCCACAACCCTGGCGTTGCAAGCGCCATGCTCTACCAACTGAGCCACACGGGGCCTCCTCTGCTTTATCAGACTGTCTGAACCTAATGATGCCTCCTCTAATGATGCCTCCTCTAATGATGCCTCCTCTGCTTTATCAGACTGTCTGAACCTAATGATGCCTCCCTTAATGATGCCTCCTCTAATGATGCCTCCTCTGCTTTATCAGACTGTCTGATCCTAATGATGCCTCCTCTAATGATGCCTCCTCTAATGATGCCTCCTCTAATGATGCCTCCTCTGCTGTACAGACTGTCTGAACCTAATGATGCCTCCTCTAATGATGCCTCCTCTACTGTATCAGACTGTCTGAACCTAATGATGCCTCCTTTAATGATGCCTCCTCTGCTTTATCAGACTGTCTGAACCTAATGATGCCTCCTCTAATGATGCCTCCTCTACTTTATCAGACTGTCTGAACCTAATGATGCCTCCTCTAATGATGCCTCCTCTGCTTTATCAGACTGTCTGAACCTAATGATGCCTCCTCTAATGATGCCTCCTCTACTGTATCAGACTGTCTGAACCTAATGATGCCTCCTCTAATGATGCCTCCTCTGCTGTATCAGACTGTCTGAACCTAATGATGCCTCCTCTAATGATGCCTCCTCTAATGATGCCTCCTCTGCTTTATCAGACTGTCTGATCCTAATGATGCCTCCTCTGCTTTATCAGACTGTCTGAACCTAATGATGCCTCCTCTAATGATGCCTCCTCTGCTGTATCAGACTGTCTGAACCTAATGATGCCTCCTCTAATGATGCCTCCTCTACTGTATCAGACTGTCTGATCCTAATGATGCCTCCTCTAATGATGCCTCCTCTACTGTATCAGACTGTCTGAACCTAATGATGCCTCCTCTAATGATGCCTCCTCTAATGATGCCTCCTCTAATGATGCCTCCTCTACTTTATCAGACTGTCTGAACCTAATGATGCCTCCTCTAATGATGCCTCCTCTACTGTATCAGACTGTCTGATCCTAATGATGCCTCCTCTAATGATGCCTCCTCTACTGTATCAGACTGTCTGAACCTAATGATGCCTCCTCTAATGATGCCTCCTCTAATGATGCCTCCTCTGATGATGCCTCCTCTGATGATGCCTCCTCTAATGATGCCTCCTCTACTGTATCAGACTGTCTGATCCTAATGATGCCTCCTCTAATGACGCCTCCTTTACTTTATCAGACTGTCTGAACCTAATGATGCCTCCTCTAATGATGCCTCCTCTAATGATGCCTCCTCTACTGTATCAGACTGTCTGATCCTAATGATGCCTCCTCTAATGATGCCTCCTCTGCTTAATCAGACTGTCTGAACCTAATGATACCTCCTCTAATGATGCCTCCACTAATGATGCCTCCTCTGCTTTATCAGACTGTCTGATCCTAATGATGCCTCCTCTACTGTATCAGACTGTCTGAACCTAATGATGCCTCCTCTAATGATGCCTCCTCTGCTTTATCAGACTGTCTGAACCTAATGATGCCTCCTCTAATGATGCCTCCTCTAATGATGCCTCCTCTACTTTATCAGACTGTCTGAACCTAATGATGCCTCCTCTAATGATGCCTCCTCTGCTTTATCAGACTGTCTGAACCTAATGATGCCTCCTCTAATGATGCCTCCTCTAATGATGCCTCCTCTGCTTTATCAGACTGTCTGAACCTAATGATGCCTCCTCTAATGATGCCTCCTCTAATGATTCCACCTCTAATGATGCCACCTCTAATGATGCTTCCTCTAATGATGCCTCCTCTACTTTATCAGACTGTCTGAACCTAATGATGCCTCCTCTAATGATGCCTCCTCTGCTGTTTCAGACTGTCTGAACCTAATGATGCCTCCTCTAATGATGCCCCCTCTGCTGTATCAGACTGTCTGAACCTAATGATGCCACCTCTAATGATGCCTCCTCTAATGATGCCTCATTTACATTTACATTTAAGTCATTTAGCAGATGCTCTTATCCAGAGCGACTTACAAATTGGAAAGTTCATACATATTCATCCTGGTCCCCCCGTGGGGAATGAACC
Organism: Salvelinus fontinalis; assembly: GCF_029448725.1. NCBI lineage: Eukaryota > Metazoa > Chordata > Actinopteri > Salmoniformes > Salmonidae > Salvelinus > Salvelinus fontinalis. Next base: position 13,072 of record NW_026600949.1, read on the forward strand.
CACAACCCTGGCGTTGCAAGCGCCATGCTCTACCAACTGAGCCACACGGGGCCTCCTCTGCTTTATCAGACTGTCTGAACCTAATGATGCCTCCTCTAATGATGCCTCCTCTAATGATGCCTCCTCTACTTTATCAGACTGTCTGAACCTAATGATGCCTCCTCTAATGATGCCTCCTCTAATGATGCCTCCTCTAATGATTTCTCCTCTAATGATGCCTCCTCTACTTTATCAGACTGTCTGAACCTAATGATGCCTCCTATAATGATGCCTCCTCTAATGATGCCACCTCTAATGATGCCTCCTCTAATGATGCCTCCTCTGCTGTTTCAGACTGTCTGAACCTAATGATGCCTCCTCTAATGATGCCTCCTCTGCTGTATCAGACTGTCTGAACCTAATGATGCCTCCTCTAATGATGCCTCCTCTACTGTATCAGACTGTCTGAACCTAATGATGCCTCCTCTAATGATGCCTCCTCTGCTGTATCAGACTGTCTGAACCTAATGATGCCTCCTCTAATGATGCCTCCTCTACTGTATCAGACTGTCTGAACCTAATGATGCCTCCTCTGCTTTATCAGGACACAGACACTGTGTGCTCCCCTATTCCCTACATAGTGCGCTACCTTTATCAATGTCCCAACAGACTGTATGAACCCTGGGATAGGAACCATGTAGTTTAGGAGGACAGAGACACTGTGGGGAGGAGTTTAACCTGACGTCGTGACCTGACCAGGAACAACGAAAGGCGCCAACTATGAGATGTTGTCACGGCTTCCGCCGAAGTCGGTCCCTCTCCTTGTTCGGGCGGCGGTCGACGTTACCGGCTTTCTACTCGCCACCGATCCATGTTTCATTTTCGTTTGGTTTTTGTCTTCATTATTACACACCTGATTTCTATTCCATTAATTATGTTCCTTATTTAAACCCCCCTGGCTTCCCTCTCTGTTGTGTGCGTTATTGTTTGTCATGTGGGTTCGTGTTATTTGTGCTTTGGATTTTTTCTGTTCCGAGTTGGAATATTATTCTTTCATTTTTTTAAAGTAAACTGTCGGACTAAACTCATCTGTGTCCTGACTCCACCGTTCTCCGTTTTAGGTTCCAGGTAGAACTCTTTTGGGTTCCAGGTAGAACCCTTTTAGGTTCCAGGTAGAACCCTTTTGGGTTCCAGGTAGAACCCTTTTAGGTTCCATGTAGAACTCCTTTAGGTTCCATGTAGAACTCTTTTAGGTTCCATGTAGAACCCTTTTAGGTTCCAGGTAGAACTCTTTTAGGTTCCAGGTAGAACTCTTTTGGGTTCCAGGTAGAACCCTTTTAGCTTCCATGTAGAACTCTTTTAGGTTCCATGTACAACTCTTTTAGGTTCCAGGTAGAACCCTTTTAGGTTCCAGGTAGAACTCTTTTAGGTTCCATGTAGAACTCTTTTAGGTTCCAGGTAGAGCTCTTTTGGGTTCCAGGTAGAACTCTTTTAGGTTCCAGGTAGAACTCTTTTGGGTTCCAGGTAGAACTCTTTTAGGTTCCAGGTAGAGCTCTTTTAGGTTCCAGGTAGAACTCTTTTAGGTTCCAGGTAGAACTCTTTTGGGTTCCAGGTAGAGCTCTTTTAGGTTCCATGTAGAACTCTTTTAGGTTCCAGGTAGAACTCTTTTAGGTTCCAGGTAGAGCTCTTTTAGGTTCCAGGTAGAACTCTTTTGGGTTCCAGGTAGAACTCTTTTGGGTTCCAGGTAGAACTCTTTTGGGTTCCAGGTAGAACCCTTTTGGGTTCAAGGCAGAACTCTTTTGGGTTCCAGGTAGAACTCTTTTGGGTTCCAGGTAGAACCCTTTTGGTTCAAGGCAGAACTCTTTTTGGTTCCAGGTAGAACCCTTCACTTTTCTCCATTTCACCAACACCCTGACAGATGTCAACCCCCCCAAACACACAAACTGCTCACTTTTACTACAGAAAACAGGTTTGGCTGAGTTGCAGACATTCTGAACCCGAGGTCATTACAGAACAACTTTGAGTTTCTGTCTCTTTCAAAGACCTCGTACCAAACAGAGAGAGGAGGGGAGGATGTTTTACTGTAAATACAATTCTTCGGCAGGCTGCATGTTGAAGGATGAATTGTGTTCCTGGGCTGAGCAGCGTGGGTGTGATGTGTGTGTGTGTTCGTGTGTGTGTGTGTGTCCGTTCGGAGCCTGTATGAGATAATACGGATTAGCAGGAACTGTTCCCACATGCTATTAGTTTATCCGCTGGCTGGAGGAGGAGGAGGAGGAGGAGGAGGAGGAGGAGGGGGACGTAGAGGGAGGGAGCTTTTTTGGCTCTTGGCTCTGGCACAGTGAAACAACACAGAGCTAACTGAATCCAAGACACAGAGTGACACTGAAACAACACCAGAAAGGAATGCTGTAAAACCCCACGTGGCCAATAGCCAGCCAGTACCCAGAGAAGAAGGGAGAAGGGAGAAGGAGATGAAGAAATGGACCAATACATACTCCTATATCCACTGAGAGGACCCCCAGAAGAGAGGGGGAGAGAGGAGAGGGAGAGGAGAGAGGGGAGGGAGAGAGGGGGAGAGAGGGAGGGAGGGAGGGAGGGAGGGAGGGAGGGAGAAACAGAGAGAGAGGGGGGGGAGAGGGGAGGGAGAAAGAGGGAGGGGGGAAGAAAGATAGAGAGAGATAGAGGGGGAGAGTGAGAGAGGGGGGAGAGGACTCCCAGAAGAGAGGAGGAGAGGGGGAGAGGAGAGAGGGGGCGAGAGGGGGCGAGGGGAGAGGAGGGAGAAAGAGGGGAGGGAGAAAGAGGGATGGGAGGGAGGGAGGGAGAAAGAGAGAGAGACAGAGAGAAAGAGGGAGAGAGAAGGGAGGGAGAAAGAGGGAGGGGAGGGAGATTGAGAGAGAGAGACAGAGAGAGAGGAGGAGAGGGGGAGAAACAGAGAGAGAGAGAGAGAGAGAAACAGCAGCTTTGTTTACAAAGTGCAAGAGGAGAGAGGAGAGAGAGGGAGGGAGGGAGGGAGGGAGGGAGGGAGGGAGGGAGGGAGGGAGAAAGAGGGAGGGGAGGGAGATTGAAAGAGAGAGAGAGAGAGAGGAGGAGAGGGGGAGAAACAGAGAGAGAGAGAGAGAGAGAGAGAGAGAAACAGCAGCTTTGTTTACAAAGTGCGAGAGGAGAGAGGGAGGGAGGGAGGGAGGGAGGGAGGGAGGGAGGGAGGGAGGGAGGGAGGGAGGGAGGGAGAGTGGGAGTGAGAGAGGGGGGAGAGGACCCCCAGAAGAGAGGAGGAGAGGGGGAGAAGAGAGAGGGGGCGAGAGGGGCGAGAGGAGAGGAGGGAGAAAGAGGGGAGGGAGAAAGAGGGAGGGGAGGGAGATTGAAAGAGAGAGAGAGAGAGAGAGAGAGAGAGAGAGAGAGAGAGAGGGAGAGAGAGAGAGAGAGAGAGGAGAGGGGGAGAAACAGAGAGAGAGAGAGAGAGAGAGAGAGACAGCAGCTTTGTTTACAAAGTGCAGGTCATATTTCTCCAGGTTATTATGAAGCATAGCCTATGTTATTGATCACGTTCTACTCCAATCTGTTGCTCTGATCCCCGACTACAGCAATACATCAACTATACAAATGCTGCATGCTAAAGACCGTAGCTCGTAAAAATGGTCTGTCCTCGGTTGCAACACTCCACTACCGGGTTCCAAACTGCCTCTGGAAGCAACGTCAACACAACAACTGTCCATCGGGAGCTTCATGAAATGGGTTTCCGTGGCCGAGCAGCCGCACACAAGCCTAAGATCACCATGCGCAATGCCAAGCGTCGGCTGGAGTGGTGTAAAGATCACCGCCATTGGACACTGGAGCAGTGGAAACGCCTTCTCTGGAGTGATGAATCACACTTCACCATCTGGCAGTCAGACGAATGAATCTGGGTTTGGCAGATGCCAGGAAAACGCTACCTGCCGCAATGCATAGTGTCAACTGTAAAGTTTGGTGGAGGAAGAATAATGGTCTGGGGCTGTTGGTTCGGGCCCCTTAGTTCCAGTGAAGGGAAATCTTAACGCTACAGCATACAATGACTTTCTAGATGGTTCTGTGTTTCCAACTTTGTGGCAACAGTTTGGAGAAGGCCCTTTCCTGTTTCAGCATGACAATGCCCCCGTGCACAAAGCGAGGTCCATACAGAAATAGTTTGTTGAGATCGATGTGGAAGAACTTGACCGGCCTGCACAGAGCCCTGACCTCAACCCCATCGAACACCTTTGGGGTGAATTGGAACGCCGAATGCGAGCCGGGCCTAATCACCCAATATCAATGCCCGACCTCACTAATACTCTTGTGGCTGAATGGAAGCAAGTCCCCGTAGCAATGTTCCAACATCTAGTGGAAAGCCTTCTCAGAAGAGTGGAGGCTGTTATAGCAGCAATGTTCCAACATCTAGTGGAAAGCCTTCCCAGAAGAGTGGAGGCTGTTACAGCAGCAATGTTCCAACATCTAGTGGAAAGCCTTCTCAGAAGAGTGGAGGCTGTTATAGCAGCAATGTACCAACATCTAGTGGAAAGCCTTCCCAGAAGAGTGGAGGCTGTTATAGCAGCAATGTTCCAACATCTAGTGGAAAGCCTTCCCAGAAGAGTGGAGGCTGTTATAGCAGCAATGTTCCAACATCTAGTGGAAAGCCTTCTCAGAAGAGTGGAGGCTGTTATAGCAGCAATGTTCCAACATCTAGTGGAAAGCCTTCCCAGAAGAGTGGAGGCTGTTACAGCAGCAATGTTCCAACATCTAGTGGAAAGCCTTCTCAGAAGAGTGGAGGCTGTTATAGCAGCAATGTACCAACATCTAGTGGAAAGCCTTCCCAGAAGAGTGGAGGCTGTTATAGCAGCAATGTTCCAACATCTAGTGGAAAGCCTTCCCAGAAGAGTGGAGGCTGTTATAGGAGCAATGTTCCAACATCTAGTGGAAAGCCTTCCCAGAAGAGTGGAGGCTGTTATAGGAGCAATGTTCCAACATCTAGTGGAAAGCCTTCTCAGAAGAGTGGAGGCTGTTATAGCAGCAATGTTCCAACATCTAGTGGAAAGCCTTCCCAGAAGAGTGGAGGCTGTTATAGCAGCAATGTTCCAACATCTAGTGGAAGGCCTTCCCAGAAGAGTGGAGGCTGTTATAGCAGCAATGTACCAACATCTAGTGGAAAGCCTTCCCAGAAGAGTGGAGGCTGTTATAGCTGCAATGTTCCAACATCTAGTGGAAAACCTTCCCAGAAGAGTGGAGGCTGTTATAGCAGCAATGTTCCAACATCTAGTGGAAAACCTTCCCAGAAGAGTGGAGGCTGTTATAGCAGCAATGTTCCAACATCTAGTGGAAAGCCTTCCCAGAAGAGTGGAGGCTGTTATAGCAGCAATGTTCCAACATCTAGTGGAAAGCCTTCCCAGAAGAGTGGAGGCTGTTATAGCAGCAATGTTCCAACATCTAGTGGAAAGTCTTCCCAGAAGAGTGGAGGCTGTTATAGCAGCAATGTTCCAACATCTAGTGGAAAGCCTTCCCAGAAGAGTGGAGGCTGTTATAGCAGCAATGTTCCAACATCTAGTGGAAAGTCTTCCCAGAAGAGTGGAGGCTGTTATAGCTGCAATGTACCAACATCTAGTGGAAAGCCTTCCCAGAAGAGTGGAGGCTGTTATAGCAGCAATGTTCCAACATCTAGTGGAAAGCCTTCCCAGAAGAGTGGAGGCTGTTATAGCAGCAATGTTCCAACATCTAGTGGAAAGTCTTCCCAGAAGAGTGGAGGCTGTTATAGCAGCAATGTTCCAACATCTAGTGGAAAGCCTTCCCAGAAGAGTGGAGGCTGTTATAGCAGCAATGTTCCAACATCTAGTGGAAAGCCTTTCAAGAAGAGTGGAGGCTGTTATAGCAGCAATGTTCCAACATCTAGTGGAAAGCCTTCCCAGAAGAGTGGAGGCTGTTATAGCAGCAATGTTCCAACATCTAGTGGAAAGCCTTCCCAGAAGAGTGGAGGCTGTTATAGCAGCAATGTTCCAACATCTAGTGGAAAGTCTTCCCAGAAGAGTGGAGGCTGTTATAGCAGCAATGTTCCAACATCTAGTGGAAAGCCTTCCCAGAAGAGTGGAGGCTGTTATAGCAGCAATGTTCCAACATCTAGTGGAAAGCCTTCCCAGAAGAGTGGAGGCTGTTATAGCAGCAATGTTCCAACATCTAGTGGAAAGCCTTCCCAGAAGAGTGGAGGCTGTTATAGCAGCAATGTTCCAACATCTAGTGGAAAGACATCCGGGAAGAGTGGAGGCTGTTATAGCAGCAATTTTCCAACATCTAGTGGAAAACCTTCCCAGAAGAGTGGAGGCTGTTATAGCAGCAATGTTCCATCATCTAGTGGAAAGCCTTCCCAGAAGAGTGGAGGCTGTTATAGCAGCAATGTTCCAACATCTAGTGGAAAGCCTTCCCAGAAGAGTGGAGGCTGTTATAGCAGCAATGTTCCAACATCTAGTGGAAAGCCTTCCCAGAAGAGTGGAGGCTGTTATAGCAGCAATGTTCCAACATCTAGTGGAAAGACATCCGGGAAGAGTGGAGGCTGTTAGAGCAGCAAAAGGGGGGACCAACTGGAATATTAATGTCGATGATTTTGGAATGAGATGCTAGACGAGCAGGTGTCCTCATCCTGTTGGACATGTAGTGTCCGTCCCTCTTATTAGAAACCAGGGTAACAACAGAGCTGTGAGACAGGAAGCAGGTGTCCTCATCCTGTTGGACATGTAGTGTCCATCCCTCTTACTATAAACCCGGGTAACAACAGAGCTGTGAGACAGGAAGCAGGTGTCCTCATCCTGTTGTTCAGGTAGTGTCCGTCCCTCTTATTATAAACCAGTGTAATAACAGAGCTGTGAGACAGGAAGCAGGTGTCCTCATCCTGTTGTTCAGGTAGTGTCCGTCCCTCTTATTATAAACCCGGGTAATAACAGAGCTGTGAGACAGGAAGCAGGTGTCCTCATCCTGTTGTTCAGGTAGTGTCCGTCCCTCTTATTATAAACCAGGGTAACAACAGAGCTGTGAGACAGGAAGCAGGTGTCCTCATCCTGTTGTTCAGGTAGTGTCCGTCCCTCTTATTATAAACCAGTGTAATAACAGAGCTGTGAGACAGGAAGCAGGTGTCCTCATCCTGTTGTTCAGGTAGTGTCCGTCCCTCTTATTATAAACCCGGGTAATAACAGAGCTGTGAGACAGGAAGCAGGTGTCCTCATCCTGTTGTTCAGGTAGTGTCCGTCCCTCTTATTATAAACCCGGGTAATAACAGAGCTGTGAGACAGGAAGCAGGTGTCCTCATCCTGTTGTTCAGGTAGTGTCCGTCCCTCTTATTATAAACCCGGGTAATAACAGAGCTGTGAGACAGGAAGCAGGTGTCCTCATCCTGTTGTTCAGGTAGTGTCCGTCCCTCTTATTATAAACCCGGGTAATAACAGAGCTGTGAGACAGGAAGCAGGTGTCCTCATCCTGTTGTTCAGGTAGTGTCCGTCCCTCTTATTATAAACCCGGGTAATAACAGAGCTGTGAGACAGGAAGCAGGTGTCCTCATCCTGTTGTTCAGGTAGTGTCCGTCCCTCTTATTATAAACCAGGGTAACAACAGAGCTGTGAGACAGGAAGCAGGTGTCCTCATCCTGTTGTTCAGGTAGTGTCCGTCCCTCTTATTATAAACCCGGGTAATAACAGAGCTGTGAGACAGGAAGCAGGTGTCCTCATCCTGTTGTTCAGGTAGTGTCCGTCCCTCTTATTATAAACCCGGGTAATAACAGAGCTGTGAGACAGGAAGCAGGTGTCCTCATCCTGTTGTTCAGGTAGTGTCCGTCCCTCTTATTATAAACCCGGGTAATAACAGAGCTGTGAGACAGGAAGCAGGTGTCCTCATCCTGTTGTTCAGGTAGTGTCCGTCCCTCTTATTATAAACCCGGGTAATAACAGAGCTGTGAGACAGGAAGCAGGTGTCCTCATCCTGTTGTTCAGGTAGTGTCCGTCCCTCTTATTATAAACCCGGGTAATAACAGAGCTGTGAGACAGGAAGCAGGTGTCCTCATCCTGTTGTTCAGGTAGTGTCCGTCCCTCTTATTATAAACCCGGGTAATAACAGAGCTGTGAGACAGGAAGCAGGTGTCCTCATCCTGTTGTTCAGGTAGTGTCCGTCCCTCTTATTATAAACCCGGGTAATAACAGAGCTGTGAGACAGGAAGCAGGTGTCCTCATCCTGTTGTTCAGGTAGTGTCCGTCCCTCTTATTATAAACCCGGGTAATAACAGAGCTGTGAGACAGGAAGCAGGTGTCCTCATCCTGTTGTTCAGGTAGTGTCCGTCCCTCTTATTATAAACCCGGGTAATAACAGAGCTGTGAGACAGGAAGCAGGTGTCCTCATCCTGTTGTTCAGGTAGTGTCCGTCCCTCTTATTATAAACCCGGGTAATAACAGAGCTGTGAGACAGGAAGCAGGTGTCCTCATCCTGTTGGACATGTAGTGTCCGTCCCTCTTATTATAAACCAGGGTAACAACAGAGCTGTGAGACAGGAAGCAGGTGTCCTCATCCTGTTGGTCAGGTAGTGTCCATCCCTCTTATTATAAACCAGTGTAATAACAGAGCTGTGAGAAAGGAAGCAGGTGTCCTCATCCTGTTGGTCAGGTAGTGTCCGTCCCTCTTATTATAAACCCGGGTAACAACAGAGCTGTGAGACAGGAAGCAGGTGTCCTCATCCTGTTGGTCAGGTAGTGTCCGTCCCTCTTATTATAAACCAGTGTAATAACAGAGCTGTGAGACAGGAAGCAGGTGTCCTCATCCTGTTGGTCAGGTAGTGTCCGTCCCTCTTATTATAAACCAGTGTAATAACAGAGCTGTGAGAAAGGAAGCAGGTGTCCTCATCCTGTTGTTCAGGTAGTGTCCGTCCCTCTTATTATAAACCAGTGTAATAACAGAGCTGTGAGAAAGGAAGCAGGTGTCCTCATCCTGTTGGTCAGGTAGTGTCCGTCCCTCTTATTATAAACCAGTGTAATAACAGAGCTGTGAGACAGGAAGCAGGTGTCCTCATCCTGTTGGTCAGGTAGTGTCCGTCCCTCTTATTATAAACCCGGGTAACAACAGAGCTGTTCAGGTAGTGTCCGTCCCTCTTATTATAAACCCGGGTAACAACAGAGCTGTTCAGGTAGTGTCCGTCCCTCTTATTATAAACCCGGGTAACAACAGAGCTGTTCAGGTAGTGTCCGTCCCTCTTATTATAAACCCGGGTAACAACAGAGCTGTTCAGGTAGTGTCCGTCCCTCTTATTATAAACCCGGGTAACAACAGAGCTGTTCAGGTAGTGTCCGTCCCTCTTATTATAAACCCGGGTAACAACAGAGCTGTTCAGGTAGTGTCCGTCCCTCTTATTATAAACCAGTGTAATAACAGAGCTGTTCAGGTAGTGTCCGTCCCTCTTATTATAAACCAGTGTAATAACAGAGCTGTTCAGGTAGTGTCCGTCCCTCTTATTATAAACCCGGGTAACAACAGAGCTGTTCAGGTAGTGTCCGTCCCTCTTATTATAAACTTATTATGTTCTGTCAGTCTGTTGGAGTAATAACATGTTTAAACCCCGGTCTGTTTGGTCTTCTATAAACCCTGGTCTGGTCTGTTTGGTCTTCTATAAACCCTGGTCTGGTCTGTTTGGTCTTCTATAAACCCTGGTCTGGTCTGTTTGGTCTTCTATAAACCCTGGTCTGGTCTGTTTGGTCTTCTATAAACCCTGGTCTGGTCTGCTTGGTCTTCTATAAACCCTGGTCTGGTCTGTTTGGTCTTCTATAAACCCTGGTCTGGTCTGCTTGGTCTTCTATAAACCCTGGTCTGGTCTGTTTGGTCTTCTATAAACCCTGGTCTGGTCTGCTTGGTCTTCTATAAACCCTGGTCTGGTCTGTTTGGTCTTCTATAAACCCTGGTCTGGTCTGTTTGGTCTTCTATAAACCCTGGTCTGGTCTGTTTGGTCTTCTATAAACCCTGGTCTGGTCTGTTTGGTCTTCTATAAACCCTGGTCTGGTCTGTTTGGTCTTCTATAAACCCTGGTCTGGTCTGGTCTGGTCTGTCTGGTCTTCTATAAACCCTGGTCTGGTCTGTTTGGTCTTCTATAAACCCCGGTCTGGTCTGTTTGGTCTTCTATAAACCCCGGTCTGGTCTGTTTGGTCTTCTATAAACCCTGGTCTGGTCTGTTTGGTCTTCTATAAACCCCGGTCTGGTCTGTCTGGTCTTCTATAAACCCTGGTCTGGTCTGTTTGGTCTTCTATAAACCCTGGTCTGGTCTGTTTGGTCTTCTATAAACCCTGGTCTGGTCTGTCTGGTCTTCTATAAACCCTGGTCTGGTCTGTTTGGTCTTCTATAAACCCTGGTCTGGTCTGTTTGGTCTTCTATAAACCCTGGTCTGGTCTGTTTGGTCTTCTATAAACCCCGGTCTGGTCTGTCTGGTCTTCTATAAACCCCGGTCTGGTCTGTTTGGTCTTCTCTAAACCCCGGTCTGGTCTGTTTGGTCTTCTATAAACCCTTGTCTGGTCTGCTTGGTCTTCTATAATCCCTGTTCTGGTTTGTTTGGTCTTCTATAAACCCTGGTCTGGTCTGTCTGGTCTTCTATAAACCCTGGTCTGGTCTGTTTGGTCTTCTCTAAACCCCGGTCTGGTCTGTTTGGTCTTCTATAAACCCTGGTCTGGTCTGCTTGGTCTTCTATAAACCCTGGTCTGGTCTGTTTGGTCTTCTATAAACCCTGGTCTGGTCTGCTTGGTCTTCTCTAAACCCCGGTCTGGTCTGTTTGGTCTTCTATAAACCCTGGTCTGGTCTGCTTGGCCTTCTCTAAACCCTGGTCTGGTCTGTTTGGTCTTCTATAAACCCTGGTCTGGTCTGTTTGGTCTTCTATAAACCCTGTTCTGGTTTGTTTGGTCTTCTATAAACCCTGGTCTGGTCTGCTTGGTCTTCTATAAACCCTGGTCTGGTCTGTTTGGTCTTCTATAAACCCTGGTCTGGTCTGCTTGGTCTTCTATAAACCCTTGTAAGGTCTGTTTGGTCTTCTATAAACCCTGGTCTGGTCTGTTTGGTCTTCTATAAACCCTGGTCTGGTCTGCTTGGTCTTCTATAAACCCTTGTCTGGTCTGTTTGGTCTTCTATAAACCCTGGTCTGGTCTGTTTGGTCTTCTATAAACCCTGGTCTGGTCTGTTTGGTCTTCTATAAACCCTGGTCTGGTCTGGTCTGGTCTGTCTGGTCTTCTATAACCCCTGGTCTGGTCTGTTTGGTCTTCTATAACCCCCGGTCTGGTCTGTTTGGTCTTCTATAAACCCTGGTCTGGTTTGTCTGGTCTTCTATAAACCCTGGTCTGGTCTGTTTGGTCTTCTATAAACCCCGGTCTGGTCTGTTTGGTCTTCTATAAACCCTGGTCTGGTCTGTTTGGTCTTCTATAAACCCTAGTCTGGCCTGTTTGGTCTTCTATAAACCCTTGTCTGGTCTGTTTGGTCTTCTATAAACCCTGGTCTGGTCTGTTTGGTCTTCTATAAACCCTGGTCTGGCCTGTTTGGTCTTCTATAAACCCTGGCCTGGTCTGTTTGGTCTTCTATAAACCCCGGTCTGGTCTGTTTGGTCTTCTATAAACCCTGGTCTGGTCTGTCTGGTCTTCTATAAACCCTGGTCTGGTCTGCTTGGTCTTCTATAAACCCCGGTCTGGTCTGTTTGGTCTTCTATAAACCCTGGTCTGGTCTATCTGGTCTTCTATAAACCCTGGTCTGGTCTGTTTGGTCTTCTATAAACCCTGGTCTGGTCTGGTCTGGTCTGTTTGGTCTTCTATAAACCCTGGTCTGGTCTGTTTGGTCTTCTATAAACCCTGGTCTGGTCTGTTTGGTCTTCTATAACCCCTGGTCTGGTCTGTTTGGTCTTCTATAAACCCCGGTCTGGTCTGTTTGGTCTTCTATAAACCCTGGTCTGGTATGTCTGGTCTTCTATAAACCCTGGTCTGGTCTGTTTGGTCTTCTATAAACCCCGGTCTGGTCTGTTTGGTCTTCTATAAACCCTGGTCTGGTCTGTTTGGTCTTCTATAAACCCTGGTCTGGCCTGTTTGGTCTTCTATAAACCCTGGTCTGGTCTGTTTGGTCTTCTATAAACCCTGGTCTGGTCTGTTTGGTCTTCTATAAACCCTGGTCTGGTCTGTTTGGTCTTCTATAAACCCTGGTCTGGTCTGTTTGGTCTTCTATAAACCCTGGTCTGGTCTGTTTGGTCTTCTATAAACCCTGGTCTGGTCTGTTTGGTCTACTATAAACCCTGGTCTGGTCTGGTCTGGTCTGTCTGGTCTTCTATAACCCCTGGTCTGGTCTGTTTGGTCTTCTATAACCCCCGGTCTGGTCTGTTTGGTCTTCTATAAACCCTGGTCTGGTTTGTCTGGTCTTCTATAAACCCTGGTCTGGTCTGTTTGGTCTTCTATAAACCCCGGTCTGGTCTGTTTGGTCTTCTATAAACCCTGGTCTGGTCTGTTTGGTCTTCTATAAACCCTGGTCTGGCCTGTTTGGTCTTCTATAAACCCTGGTCTGGTCTGTTTGGTCTTCTATAAACCCTGGTCTGGTCTGTTTGGTCTTCTATAAACCCTGGTCTGGCCTGTTTGGTCTTCTATAAACCCTGGCCTGGTCTGTTTGGTCTTCTATAAACCCCGGTCTGGTCTGTCTGGTCTTCTATAAACCCTGGTCTGGTCTGCTTGGTCTTCTATAAACCCCGGTCTGGTCTGTTTGGTCTTCTATAAACCCTGGTCTGGTCTATCTGGTCTTCTATAAACCCTGGTCTGGTCTGTTTGGTCTTCTATAAACCCTGGTCTGGTCTGGTCTGGTCTGTTTGGTCTTCTATAAACCCTGGTCTGGTCTGTTTGGTCTTCTATAAACCCTGGTCTGGTCTGTTTGGTCTTCTATAACCCCTGGTCTGGTCTGTTTGGTCTTCTATAAACCCCGGTCTGGTCTGTTTGGTCTTCTATAAACCCTGGTCTGGTATGTCTGGTCTTCTATAAACCCTGGTCTGGTCTGTTTGGTCTTCTATAAACCCCGGTCTGGTCTGTTTGGTCTTCTATAAACCCTGGTCTGGTCTGTTTGGTCTTCTATAAACCCTGGTCTGGCCTGTTTGGTCTTCTATAAACCCTGGTCTGGTCTGTTTGGTCTTCTATAAACCCTGGTCTGGTCTGTTTGGTCTTCTATAAACCCTGGTCTGGTCTGTTTGGTCTTCTATAAACCCTGGTCTGGTCTGTTTGGTCTTCTATAAACCCTGGTCTGGTCTGTTTGGTCTTCTATAAACCCTGGTCTGGTCTGTTTGGTCTTCTATAAACCCTGGTCTGGTCTGGTCTGGTCTGTCTGGTCTTCTATAACCCCTGGTCTGGTCTGTTTGGTCTTCTATAACCCCCGGTCTGGTCTGTTTGGTCTTCTATAAACCCTGGTCTGGTTTGTCTGGTCTTCTATAAACCCTGGTCTGGTCTGTTTAGTCTTCTATAAACCCCGGTCTGGTCTGTTTGGTCTTCTATAAACCCTGGTCTGGCCTGTTTGGTCTTCTATAAACCCTGGTCTGGTCTGTTTGGTCTTCTATAAACCCTGGTCTGGCCTGTTTGGTCTTCTATAAACCCTGGCCTGGTCTGTTTGGTCTTCTATAAACCCCGGTCTGGTCTGTTTGGTCTTCTATAAACCCTGGTCTGGTCTGTCTGGTCTTCTATAAACCCTGGTCTGGTCTGCTTGGTCTTCTATAAAACCCGGTCTGGTCTGTTTGGTCTTCTATAAACCCTGGTCTGGTCTGTCTGGTCTTCTATAAACCCTGGTCTGGTCTGTTTGGTCTTCTATAAACCCTGGTCTGGTCTGGTCTGGTCTGTTTGGTCTTCTATAAACCCTGGTCTGGTCTGTTTGGTCTTCTATAAACCCTGGTCTGGTCTGTTTGGTCTTCTATAACCCCTGGTCTGGTCTGTTTGGTCTTCTATAAACCCCGGTCTGGTCTGTTTGGTCTTCTATAAACCCTGGTCTGGTCTGTCTGGTCTTCTATAAACCCTGGTCTGGTCTGTTTGGTCTTCTATAAACCCCGGTCTGGTCTGTTTGGTCTTCTATAAACCCTGGTCTGGTCTGTTTGGTCTTCTATAAACCCTGGTCTGGCCTGTTTGGTCTTCTATAAACCTTGGTCTGGTCTGTTTGGTCTTCTATAAACCCTGGTCTGGTCTGTTTGGTCTTCTATAAACCCTGGTCTGGTCTGTTTGGTCTTCTATAAACCCTGGTCTGGTCTGTTTGGTCTTCTATAAACCCCGGTCTGGTCTGTTTGGTCTTCTATAAACCCTGGTCTGGTCTGTCTGGTCTTCTATAAACCCCGGTCTGGTCTGTTTGGTCTTTTATAAACCCTGGTCTGGTCTGTTTGGTCTTCTATAAACCCTGGTCTGGTCTGTTTGGTCTTCTATAAACCCCGGTCTGGTCTGTTTGGTCTTCTATAAACCCTGTTCTGGTCTGTTTGGTCTTCTATAAACCCTGGTCTGATCTGTTTGGTCTTCTATAAACCCTGGTCTGTTTGGTCTTCTATAAACCCCGGTCTGGTCTGTTGGGTCTTCTATAAACCCCGGTCTGGTCTGTTTGGTCTTCTATAAACCCTGGTCTGGTCTGTCTGGTCTTCTATAAACCCTGGTCTGGTCTGTTTGGTCTTCTATAAACCCCGGTCTGGTCTGTTTGGTCTTCTATAAACCCTGGTCTGGTCTGCTTGGTCTTCTCTAAACCCTGGTCTGGTCTGCTTGGTCTTCTATAAACCCTAGTATGGTCTGTTTGGTCTTCTATAATCCCTGTTCTGGTTTGTTTGGTCTTCTATAAACCCTGGTCTGGTCTGCTTGGTCTTCTATAAACCCTGGTCTGGTCTGTTTGGTCTTCTATAAACCCTGGTCTGGTCTGCTTGGTCTTCTATAAACCCTTGTCTGGTCTGTTTGGTCTTCTATAAACCCTGGTCTGGTCTGTTTGGTCTTCTATAAACCCTGGTCTGGTCTGCTTGGTCTTCTATAAACCCTTGTCTGGTCTGTTTGGTCTTCTATAAACCCTGGTCTGGTCTGTTTGGTCTTCTATAAACCCTGGTCTGGTCTGTTTGGTCTTCTATAAACCCTGGTCTGTTTGGTCTTCTATAAACCCTGGTCTGGTCTGTTTGGTCTTCTATAAACCCTGGTCTGGTCTGCTTGGTCTTCTATAAACCCTGGTCTGGTCTGGTCTGTTTGGTCTTCTATAAACCCTGGTCTGGCCTGTTTGGTCTTCTATAAACCCCGGTCTGGTCTGTTTGGTCTTCTATAAACCCTGGTCTGGTCTGTTTGGTCTTCTATAATCCCTGGTCTGGCCTGTTTGGTCTTCTATAAACCCTGGTCTGGTCTGTTTGGTCTTCTATAAACCCTGGTCTGGTCTGTTTGGTCTTCTATAAACCCTGGTCTGGCCTGTTTGGTCTTCTATAAACCCTGGTCTGGTCTGTTTGGTCTTCTATAAACCCCGGTCTGGTCTGTTTGGTCTTCTATAAACCCTGGTCTGGTCTGTCTGGTCTTCTATAAACCCTGGTCTGGCCTGTTTGGTCTTCTATAAACCCTGGTCTGGTCTGTTTGGTCTTCTATAAACCCCGGTCTGGTCTGTTTGGTCTTCTATAAACCCTGGCCTGGTCTGTCTGGTCTTCTATAAACCCTGGTCTGGTCTGTTTGGTCTTCTATAAACCCTGGTCTGGTCTGTTTGGTCTTCTATAAACCCTGGTCTGGTCTGTTTGGTCTTCAATAAACCCTGGTCTGGTCTGTTTGGTCTTCTATAAACCCTGGTCTGGTCTGTTTGGTCTTCTATAAACCCTGGTCTGTTTGGTCTTCTATAAACCCTGGTCTGGTCTGTTTGGTCTTCTATAAACCCTGGTCTGGTCTGCTTGGTCTTCTATAAACCCTGGTCTGTTCTGGTCTGGTCTGTTTGGTCTTCTATAAACCCCGGTCTGGTCTGTTTGGTCTTCTATAAACCCCGGTCTGGTCTGTTTGGTCTTCTATAAACCCCGGTCTGGTCTGTTTGGTCTTCTATAACCCCTGGTCTGGTCTGTCTGGTCTTCTATAAACCCCGGTCTGGTCTGTTTGGTCTTCTATAAACCCCGGTCTGGTCTGTTTGGTCTTCTATAACCCCTGGTCTGGTCTGTCTGGTCTTCTATAAACCCCGGTCTGGTCTGTCTGGTCTTCTATAAACCCCGGTCTGGTCTGTTAGCTCTTCTATAAACCCTGGTCTGGTCTGTCTGGTCTTCTATAAACCCTGGTCTGGTCTGCTTGGTCTTCTATAAACCCCGGTCTGGTCTGTTTGGTCTTCTATAAACCCTGGTCTGGTCTGTCTGGTCTTCTATAAACCCTGGTCTGGTCTGTTTGGTCTTCTATAAACCCTGGTCTGGTCTGGTCTGTTTGGTCTTCTATAAACCCTGGTCTGGTCTGTTTGGTCTTCTATAAACCCTGGTCTGGTCTGTTTGGTCTTCTATAACCCCTGGTCTGGTCTGTTTGGTCTTCTATAAACCCCGGTCTGGTCTGTTTGGTCTTCTATAAACCCTGGTCTGGTCTGTCTGGTCTTCTATAAACCCTGGTCTGGTATGTTTGGTCTTCTATAAACCCCGGTCTGGTCTGTTTGGTCTTCTATAAACCCTGGTCTGGTCTGTTTGGTCTTCTATAAACCCTGGTCTGGCCTGTTTGGTCTTCTATAAACCCTGGTCTGGTCTGTTTGGTCTTCTATAAACCCTGGTCTGGTCTGTTTGGTCTTCTATAAACCCTGGTCTGGTCTGTTTGGTCTTCTATAAACCCTGGTCTGGTCTGTTTGGTCTTCTATAAACCCCGGTCTGGTCTGTTTGGTCTTCTATAAACCCTGGTCTGGTCTGTCTGGTCTTCTATAAACCCTGGTCTGGTCTGTTTGGTCTTCTATAAACCCTGGTCTGGTCTGTTTGGTCTTCTATAAACCCCGGTCTGGTCTGTTTGGTCTTCTATAAACCCTGGTCTGGTCTGCTTGGTCTTCTCTAAACCCTGGTCTGGTCTGTTTGGCCTTCTATAAACCCTGGTCTGGTCTGTTTGGTCTTCTATAAACCCTGGTCTGGTCTGCTTGGTCTTCTATAAACCCTGGTCTGGTCTGTTTGGTCTTCTATAAACCCTGGTCAGGTCTGCTTGGTCTTCTATAAACCCTTGTAAGGTCTGTTTGGTCTTCTATAAACCCTGGTCTGGTCTGTTTGGTCTTCTATAAACCCTGGTCTGGTCTGCTTGGTCTTCTATAAACCCTTATCTGGTCTGTTTGGTCTTCTATAAACCCTGGTCTGGTCTGTTTGGTCTTCTATAAACCCTGGTCTGGTCTGTTTGGTCTTCTATAAACCCTGGTCTGGTCTGGTCTGGTCTGTCTGGTCTTCTATAACCCCTGGTCTGGTCTGTTTGTTCTTCTATAACCCCCGGTCTGGTCTGTTTGGTCTTCTATAAACCCTGGTCTGGTTTTTCTGGTCTTCTATAAACCCTGGTCTGGTCTGTTTGGTCTTCTATAAACCCAGGTCTGGTCTGTTTGGTTTTCTATAAACCCTGGTCTGGTCTGTTTGGTCTTCTATAAACCCTGGTCTGGCCTGTTTGGTCTTCTATAAACCCTGGTCTGGTCTGTTTGGTCTTCTATAAACCCTGGTCTGGTCTGTTTGGTCTTCTATAAACCCTGGTCTGGCCTGTTTGGTCTTCTATAAACCCTGGCCTGGTCTGTCTGGTCTTCTATAAACCCCGGCCTGGTCTGTTCTGTCTTCTATAAACCCTGGTCTGGTCTGTCTGGTCTTCTATAAACCCTGGTCTGGTTTGATTGGTCTTCTATAAACCCCGGTCTGGTCTGTTTGGTCTTCTATAAACCCTGGTCTGGTCTGTTTGGTCTTCTATAAACCCTGGTCTGGTCTGTTTGGTCTTCTATAAACCCCGGTCTGGTCTGTTTGGTCTTCTATAAACCCTGTTCTGGTCTGTTTGGTCTTCTATAAACCCTGGTCTGGTCTGTTTGGTCTTCTATAAACCCTGGTCTGTTTGGTCTTCTATAAGCCCCGGTCTGGTCTGTTGGGTCTTCTATAAACCCCGGTCTGGTCTGTTTGGTCTTCTATAAACCCTGGTCTGGTCTGTCTGGTCTTCTATAAACCCTGGTCTGGTCTGTTTGGTCTTCTATAAACCCCGGTCTGGTCTGTTTGGTCTTCTATAAACCCTGGTCTGGTCTGCTTGGTCTTCTCTAAACCCTGGTCTGGTCTGCTTGGTCTTCTATAAACCCTGGTATGGTCTGTTTGGTCTTCTATAATCCCTGTTCTGGTTTGTTTGGTCTTCTATAAACCCTGGTCTGGTCTGCTTGGTCTTCTATAAACCCTGGTCTGGTCTGTTTGGTCTTCTATAAACCCTGGTCTGGTCTGCTTGGTCTTCTATAAACCCTTGTCTGGTCTGTTTGGTCTTCTATAAACCCTGGTCTGGTCTGTTTGGTCTTCTATAAACCCTGGTCTGGTCTGCTTGGTCTTCTATAAACCCTGGTCTGGTCTGCTTGGTCTTCTATAAACCCTTGTCTGGTCTGTTTGGTCTTCTATAAACCCTGGTCTGGTCTGTTTGGTCTTCTATAAACCCTGGTCTGGTCTGTTTGGTCTTCTATAAACCCTGGTCTGTTTGGTCTTCTATAAACCCTGGTCTGGTCTGTTTGGTCTTCTATAAACCCTGGTCTGGTCTGCTTGGTCTTCTATAAACCCTGGTCTGGTCTGGTCTGTTTGGTCTTCTATAAACCCTGGTCTGGCCTGTTTGGTCTTCTATAAACCCTGGTCTGGGCTGTTTGGTCTTCTATAAACCCCGGTCTGGTCTGTTTGGTCTTCTATAAACCCTGGTCTGGTCTGTCTGGTCTTCTATAAACCCTGGTCTGGTCTGTTTGGTCTTCTATAAACCCTGGTCTGGTCTGTTTGGTCTTCTATAAACCCTGGTCTGGTCTGGTTGGTCTTCAATAAACCCTGGTCTGGTCTGTTTCGTCTTCTATAAACCCTGGTCTGGTCTGTTTGGTCTTCTATAAACCCTGGTCTGTTTGGTCTTCTATAAACCCTGGTCTGGTCTGTTTGGTCTTCTATAAACCCTGGTCTGGTCTGTTTGGTCTTCTATAAAACCTGGTCTGATCTGGTCTGGTCTGTTTGGTCTTCTATAAACCCCGGTCTGGTCTGTTTGGTCTTCTATAAACCCCGGTCTGGTCTGTTTGGTCTTCTATAAACCCCGGTCTGGTCTGTTTGGTCTTCTATAACCCCTGGTCTGGTCTGTCTGGTATTCTATAAACCCCGGTCTGGTCTGTCTGGTCTTCTATAAAACCTGGTCTGGTCTGTTAACTCTTCTATAAACCCTGGTCTGGTCTGTCTGGTCTTCTATAAACCCTGGTCTGGTCTGCTTGGTCTTCTATAAACCCCGGTCTGGTCTGTTTGGTCTTCTATAAACCCTGGTCTGGTCTGTCTGGTCTTCTATAAACCCTGGTCTGGTCTGTTTGGTCTTCTATAAACCCTGGTCTGGTCTGGTCTGGTCTGTTTGGTCTTCTATAAACCCTGGTCTGGTCTGTTTGGTCTTCTATAAACCCTGGTCTGGTCTGTTTGGTCTTCTATAAACCCTGGTCTGGTATGGTCTGGTCTGTCTGGTCTTCTATAACCCCTGGTCTGGTCTGTTTGGTCTTCTATAAACCCCGGTCTGGTCTGTTTGGTCTTCTATAAACCCTGGTCTGGTCTGTCTGGTCTTCTATAAACCCTGGTCTTGTCTGTTTGGTCTTCTATAAACCCCGGTCTGGTCTGTTTGGTCTTCTATAAACCCTGGTCTGGTCTGTTTGGTCTTCTATAAACCCTGGTCTGGCCTGTTTGGTCTTCTATAAACCCTTGTCTGGTCTGTTTGGTCTTCTATAAACCCTGGTCTGGTCTGTTTGGTCTTCTATAAACCCTGGTCTGGCCTGTTTGGTCTTCTATAAACCCTGGTCTGGTCTGTTTGGTATTCTATAAACCCCGGTCTGGTCTGTTTGGTCTTCTATAAACCCTGGTCTGGTCTGTCTGGTCTTCTATAAACCCTGGTCTGGTCTGTTTGGTCTTCTATAAACCCCGGTCTGGTCTGTTTGGTCTTCTATAAACCCTGGTCTGGTCTGTTTGGTCTTCTATAAACCCCGGTCTGGTCTGTTTGGTCTTCTATAAACCCTGTTCTGGTCTGTTTGGTCTTCTATAAACCCTGGTCTGGTCTGTTTGGTCTTCTATAAACCCTGGTCTGTTTGGTCTTCTATAAACCCCGGTCTGGTCTGTTTGGTCTTCTATAAACCCCGGTCTGGTCTGTTTGGTCTTCTATAAACCCTGGTCTGGTCTGTCTGGTCTTCTATAAACCCTGGTCTGGTCTGTTTGGTCTTCTATAAACCCCGGTCTGGTCTGTTTGGTCTTCTATAAACCCTGGTCTGGTCTGCTTGGTCTTCTCTAAACCCTGGTCTGGTCTGTTTGGTCTTCTATAAACCCTGGTCTGGTCTGTTTGGTCTTCTATAAACCCTGGTCTGGTCTGTTTGGTATTCTATAAACCCCGGTCTGGTCTGTTTGGTCTTCTATAAACCCTGGTCTGGTCTGTCTGGTCTTCTATAAACCCTGGTCTGGTCTGTTTGGTCTTCTATAAACCCTGGTCTGGCCTGTTTGGTCTTCTATAAACCCTGGTCTGGTCTGTTTGGTATTCTATAAACCCCGGTCTGGTCTGTTTGGTCTTCTATAAACCCTGGTCTGGTCTGTCTGGTCTTCTATAAACCCTGGTCTGGTCTGTTTGGTCTTCTATAAACCCCGGTCTGGTCTGTTTGGTCTTCTATAAACCCTGGTCTGGTCTGTTTGGTCTTCTATAAACCCCGGTCTGGTCTGTTTGGTCTTCTATAAACCCTGTTCTGGTCTGTTTGGTCTTCTATAAACCCTGGTCTGGTCTGTTTGGTCTTCTATAAACCCTGGTCTGTTTGGTCTTCTATAAACCCCGGTCTGGTCTGTTTGGTCTTCTATAAACCCTGGTCTGGTCTGTCTGGTCTTCTATAAACCCTGGTCTGGTCTGTTTGGTCTTCTATAAACCCCGGTCTGGTCTGTTTGGTCTTCTATAAACCCTGGTCTGGTCTGCTTGGTCTTCTCTAAACCCTGGTCTGGTCTGTTTGGTCTTCTATAAACCCTGGTCTGGTCTGTTTGGTCTTCTATAAACCCTGTTCTGGTCTGTTTGGTCTTCTATAAACCCTGGTCTGGTCTGCTTGGTCTTCTATAAACCCTGGTCTGGTCTGTTTGGTCTTCTATAAACCCTGGTCTGGTCTGCTTGGTCTTCTATAAACCCTGGTCTGTTTGGTCTTCTATAAACCCTGGTCTGGTCTGTTTGGTCTTCTATAAACCCTGGTCTGGTCTGCTTGGTCTTCTATAAACCCTGGTCTGGTCTGGTCTGTTTGGTCTTCTATAAACCCTGGTCTGGCCTGTTTGGTCTTCTATAAACCCTGGTCTGGGCTGTTTGGTCTTCTATAAACCCCGGTCTGGTCTGTTTGGTCTTCTATAAACCCTGGTCTGGTCTGTCTGGTCTTCTATAAACCCTGGTCTGGTCTGTTTGGTCTTCTATAAACCCTGGTCTGGTCTGTTTGGTCTTCTATAAACCCTGGTCTGTTTAGTCTTCTATAAACCCTGGTCTGGTCTGTTTGGTCTTCTATAAACCCTGGTCTGGTCTGTTTGGTCTTCTATAAAACCTGGTCTGATCTGGTCTGGTCTGTTTGGTCTTCTATAAACCCCGGTCTGGTCTGTTTGGTCTTCTATAAACCCCGGTCTGGTCTGTTTGGTCTTCTATAAACCCCGGTCTGGTCTGTTTGGTCTTCTATAACCCCTGGTCTGGTCTGTCTGGTCTTCTATAAACCCCGGTCTGGTCTGTCTGGTCTTCTATAAAACCTGGTCTGGTCTGTTAACTCTTCTATAAACCCTGGTCTGGTCTGTCTGGTCTTCTATAAACCCTGGTCTGGTCTGCTTGGTCTTCTATAAACCCCGGTCTGGTCTGTTTGGTCTTCTATAAACCCTGGTCTGGTCTGTCTGGTCTTCTATAAACCCTGGTCTGGTCTGTTTGGTCTTCTATAAACCCTGGTCTGGTCTGGTCTGGTCTGTTTGGTCTTCTATAAACCCTGGTCTGGTCTGCTTGGTCTTCTATAAACCCTGGTCTGGTCTGTTTGGTCTTCTATAAACCCTGGTCTGGTATGGTCTGGTCTGTCTGGTCTTCTATAACCCCTGGTCTGGTCTGTTTGGTCTTCTATAAACCCCGGTCTGGTCTGTTTGGTCTTCTATAAACCCTGGTCTGGTCTGTCTGGTCTTCTATAAACCCTGGTCTTGTCTGTTTGGTCTTCTATAAACCCCGGTCTGGTCTGTTTGGTCTTCTATAAACCCTGGTCTGGTCTGTTTGGTCTTCTATAAACCCTGGTCTGGCCTGTTTGGTCTTCTATAAACCCTTGTCTGGTCTGTTTGGTCTTCTATAAACCCTGGTCTGGTCTGTTTGGTCTTCTATAAACCCTGGTCTGGCCTGTTTGGTCTTCTATAAACCCTGGTCTGGTCTGTTTGGTATTCTATAAACCCCGGTCTGGTCTGTTTGGTCTTCTATAAACCCTGGTCTGGTCTGTCTGGTCTTCTATAAACCCTGGTCTGGTCTGTTTGGTCTTCTATAAACCCCGGTCTGGTCTGTTTGGTCTTCTATAAACCCTGGTCTGGTCTGTTTGGTCTTCTATAAACCCCGGTCTGGTCTGTTTGGTCTTCTATAAACCCTGTTCTGGTCTGTTTGGTCTTCTATAAACCCTGGTCTGGTCTGTTTGGTCTTCTATAAACCCTGGTCTGTTTGGTCTTCTATAAACCCCGGTCTGGTCTGTTTGGTCTTCTATAAACCCCGGTCTGGTCTGTTTGGTCTTCTATAAACCCTGGTCTGGTCTGTCTGGTCTTCTATAAACCCTGGTCTGGTCTGTTTGGTCTTCTATAAACCCCGGTCTGGTCTGTTTGGTCTTCTATAAACCCTGGTCTGGTCTGCTTGGTCTTCTCTAAACCCTGGTCTGGTCTGTTTGGTCTTCTATAAACCCTGGTCTGGTCTGTTTGGTCTTCTATAAACCCTGGTCTGGTCTGTTTGGTATTCTATAAACCCCGGTCTGGTCTGTTTGGTCTTCTATAAACCCTGGTCTGGTCTGTCTGGTCTTCTATAAACCCTGGTCTGGTCTGTTTGGTCTTCTATAAACCCTGGTCTGGCCTGTTTGGTCTTCTATAAACCCTGGTCTGGTCTGTTTGGTATTCTATAAACCCCGGTCTGGTCTGTTTGGTCTTCTATAAACCCTGGTCTGGTCTGTCTGGTCTTCTATAAACCCTGGTCTGGTCTGTTTGGTCTTCTATAAACCCCGGTCTGGTCTGTTTGGTCTTCTATAAACCCTGGTCTGGTCTATTTGGTCTTCTATAAACCCCGGTCTGGTCTGTTTGGTCTTCTATAAACCCTGTTCTGGTCTGTTTGGTCTTCTATAAACCCTGGTCTGGTCTGTTTGGTCTTCTATAAACCCTGGTCTGTTTGGTCTTCTATAAACCCCGGTCTGGTCTGTTTGGTCTTCTATAAACCCTGGTCTGGTCTGTCTGGTCTTCTATAAACCCTGGTCTGGTCTGTTTGGTCTTCTATAAACCCCGGTCTGGTCTGTTTGGTCTTCTATAAACCCTGGTCTGGTCTGCTTGGTCTTCTCTAAACCCTGGTCTGGTCTGTTTGGTCTTCTATAAACCCTGGTCTGGTCTGTTTGGTCTTCTATAAACCCTGTTCTGGTCTGTTTGGTCTTCTATAAACCCTGGTCTGGTCTGCTTGGTCTTCTATAAACCCTGGTCTGGTCTGTTTGGTCTTCTATAAACCCTGGTCTGGTCTGCTTGGTCTTCTATAAACCCTTGTCTGGTCTGTTTGGTCTTCTATAAACCCTGTTCTGGTTTGTTTGGTCTTCTATAAACCCTGGTCTGGTCTGCTTGGTCTTCTATAAACACTGGTCTGGTCTGTTTGGTCTTCTATAAACCCTGGTCTGGTCTGCTTGGTCTTCTATAAACCCTTGTAAGGTCTGTTTGGTCTTCTATAAACCCTGGTCTGGTCTGTTTGGTCTTCTATAAACCCTGGTCTGGTCTGCTTGGTCTTCTATAAACGCTTGTCTGGTCTGTTTGGTCTTCTATAAACCCTGGTCTGGTCTGTTTGGTCTTCTATAAACCCTGGTCTGGTCTGTTTGGTCTTCTATAAACCCTGGTCTGGTCTGGTCTGGTCTGTCTGGTCTTCTATAACCCCTGGTCTGGTCTGTTTGGTCTTCTATAACCCCCGGTCTGGTCTGTTTGGTCTTCTATAAACCCTGGTCTGGTTTGTCTTTTCTTCTATAAACCCTGGTCTGGTCTGTTTGGTCTTCTATAAACCCCGGCCTGATCTGTTTGGTCTTCTATAAACCCTGGTCTGGTCTGTTTGGTCTTCTATAAACCCTGGTCTGGCCTGTTTGGTCTTCTATAAACCCTGGTCTGGTCTGTTTGGTCTTCTATAAACCCTGGTCTGGTCTGTTTGGTCTTCTATAAACCCTGGTCTGGCCTGTTTGGTCTTCTATAAACCCTGGTCTGGTCTATTTGGTCTTCTATAAACCCCGGTCTGGTCTGTTTGGTCTTCTATAAACCCTGGTCTGGTCTGTCTGGTCTTCTATAAACCCTGGTCTGGTTTGATTGGTCTTCTATAAACCCCGGTCTGGTCTGTTTGGTCTTCTATAAACCCTGGTCTGGTCTGTTTGGTCTTCTATAAACCCTGGTCTGGTCTGTTTGGTCTTCTATAAACCCCGGTGTGGTCTGTTTGGTCTTCTATAAACCCTGTTCTGGTCTGTTTGGTCTTCTATAAACCATGGTCTGGTCTGTTTGGTCTTCTATAAACCCTGGTCTGTTTGGTCTTCTATAAACCCCGGTATGGTCTGTTGGGTCTTCTATAAACCCCGGTCTGGTCTGTTTGGTCTTCTATAAACCCTGGTCTGGTCTGTCTGGTCTTCTATAAACCCTGGTCTGGTCTGTTTGGTCTTCTATAAACCCCGGTCTGGTCTGTTTGGTCTTCTATAAACCCTGGTCTGGTCTGCTTGGTCTTCTCTAAACCCTGGTCTGGTCTGCTTGGTCTTCTATAAACCCTGGGATGGTCTGTTTGCTCTTCTATAATCCCTGTCCTGGTTTGTTTGGTCTTCTATAAACCCTGGTCTGGTCTGCTTGGTCTTCTATAAACCCTGGTCTGGTCTGTTTGGTCTTCTATAAACCCTGGTCTGGTCTGCTTGGTCTTCTATAAACCCTTGTCTGGTCTGTTTGGTCTTCTATAAACCCTGGTCTGGTCTGTTTGGTCTTCTATAAACCCTTGTCTGGTCTGCTTGGTCTTCTATAAACCCTTGTCTGGTCTGTTTGGTCTTCTATAAACCCTGGTCTGGTCTGTTTGGTCTTCTATAAACCCTGGTCTGGTCTGCTTGGTCTTCTATAAACCCTTGTCTGGTCTGTTTGGTCTTCTATAAACCCTGGTCTGGTCTGTTTGGTCTTCTATAAACCCTGGTCTGGTCTGTTTGGTCTTCTATAAACCCTGGTCTGTTTGGTCTTCTATAAACCCTGGTCTGGTCTGTTTGGTCTTCTATAAACCCTGGTCTGGTCTGCTTGGTCTTCTATAAACCCTGGTCTGGTCTGGTCTGTTTGGTCTTCTATAAACCCTGGTCTGGTCTGTTTGGTCTTCTATAAACCCCGGTCTGGTCTGTTTGGTCTTCTATAAACCCTGGTCTGGTCTGTCTGGTCTTCTATAAACCCTGGTCTGGTCTGTTTGGTCTTCTATAAACCCTGGTCTGGTCTGTTTGGTCTTCTATAAACCCTGGTCTGGTCTGTTTGGTCTTCAATAAACCCTGGTCTGGTCTGTTTGGTCTTCTATAAACCCTGGTCTGGTCTGTTTGGTCTTCTATAAACCCTGGTCTGTTTGGTCTTCTATAAACCCTGGTCTGGTCTGTTTGGTCTTCTATAAACCCTGGTCTGGTCTGCTTGGTCTTCTATAAACCCTGGTCTGGTCTGGTCTGGTCTGTTTGGTCTTCTATAAACCCTGGTCTGGTCTGTTTGGTCTTCTATAAACCCCGGTCTGGTCTGTTTGGTCTTCTATAAACCCCGGTCTGGTCTGTTTGGTCTTCTATAACCCCTGGTCTGGTCTGTCTGGTATTCTATAAACCCCGGTCGGGTCTGTCTGGTCTTCTATAAAACCTGGTCTGGTCTGTTAACTCTTCTATAAACCCTGGTCTGGTCTGTCTGGTCTTCTATAAACCCTGGTCTGGTCTGCTTGGTCTTCTATAAACCCCGGTCTGGTCTGTTTGGTCTTCTATAAACCCTGGTCTGGTCTGTCTGGTCTTCTATAAACCCTGGTCTGGTCTGTTTGGTCTTCTATAAACCCTGGTCTGGTCTGTCTGGTCTTCTATAAACCCTGGTCTGGTTTGATTGGTCTTCTATAAACCCCGGTCTGGTCTGTTTGGTCTTCTATAAACCCTGGTCTGGTCTGTTTGGTCTTCTATAAACCCTGGTCTGGTCTGTTTGGTCTTCTAAACCCCGGTCTGGTCTGTTTGGTCTTCTATAAACCCTGTTCTGGTCTGTTTGGTCTTCTATAAACCATGGTCTGGTCTGTTTGGTCTTCTATAAACCCTGGTCTGTTTGGTCTTCTATAAACCCCGGTATGGTCTGTTGGGTCTTCTATAAACCCCGGTCTGGTCTGTTTGGTCTTCTATAAACCCTCGTCTGGTCTGTCTGGTCTTCTATAAACCCTGGTCTGGTCTGTTTGGTCTTCTATAAACCCTGGTCTGGTCTGCTTGGTCTTCTATAAACCCTTGTCTGGTCTGTTTGGTCTTCTATAAACCCTGGTCTGGTCTGTTTGGTCTTCTATAAACCCTGGTCTGGTCTGCTTGGTCTTCTATAAACCCTTGTCTGGTCTGTTTGGTCTTCTATAAACCCTGGTCTGGTCTGTTTGGTCTTCTATAAACCCTGGTCTGGTCTGTTTGGTCTTCTATAAACCCTGGTCTGTTTGGTCTTCTATAAACCCTGGTCTGGTCTGTTTGGTCTTCTATAAACCCTGGTCTGGTCTGCTTGGTCTTCTATAAACCCTGGTCTGGTCTGGTCTGTTTGGTCTTCTATAAACCCTGGTCTGGTCTGTTTGGTCTTCTATAAACCCCGGTCTGGTCTGTTTGGTCTTCTATAAACCCTGGTCTGGTCTGTCTGGTCTTCTATAAACCCTGGTCTGTTTGGTCTTCTATAAACCCCGGTCTGGTCTGTTTGGTCTTCTATAAACCCCGGTCTGGTCTGTTTGGTCTTCTATAAACCCTGGTCCGGTCTGTCTGGTCTTCTATAAACCCTGGTCTGGTCTGTTTGGTCTTCTATAAACCCCGGTCTGGTCTGTTTGGTCTTCTATAAACCCTGGTCTGGTCTGCTTGGTCTTCTCTAAACCCTGGTCTGGTCTGTTTGGTCTTCTATAAACCCTGGTCTGGTCTGTTTGGTCTTCTATAAACCCTGTTCTGGTTTGTTTGGTCTTCTATAAACCCTGGTCTGGTCTGCTTGGTCTTCTATAAACCCTGGTCTGGTCTGTTTGGTCTTCTATAAACCCTGGTCTGGTCTGCTTGGTCTTCTATAAACCCTTGTCTGGTCTGTTTGGTCTTCTATAAACCCTGTTCTGGTTTGTTTGGTCTTCTATAAACCCTGGTCTGGTCTGCTTGGTCTTCTATAAACCCTGGTCTGGTCTGTTTGGTCTTCTATAAACCCTGGTCTGGTCTGCTTGGTCTTCTATAAACCCTTGTAAGGTCTGTTTGGTCTTCTATAAACCCTGGTCTGGTCTGTTTGGTCTTCTATAAACCCTGGTCTGGTCTGCTTGGTCTTCTATAAACGCTTGTCTGGTCTGTTTGGTCTTCTATAAACCCTGGTCTGGTCTGTTTGGTCTTCTATAAACCCTGGTCTGGTCTGTTTGGTCTTCTATAAACCCTGGTCTGGTCTGGTCTGGTCTGTCTGGTCTTCTATAACCCCTGGTCTGGTCTGTTTGGTCTTCTATAACCCCCGGTCTGGTCTGTTTGGTCTTCTATAAACCCTGGTCTGGTTTGTCTGGTCTTCTATAAACCCTGGTCTGGTCTGTTTGGTCTTCTATAAAACCCGGCCTGGTCTGTTTGGTCTTCTATAAACCCTGGTCTGGTCTGCTTGGTCTTCTCTAAACCCTGGTCTGGTCTGTCTGGTCTTCTATAACCCCTGGTCTGGTCTGTTTGGTCTTCTATAACCCCCGGTCTGGTCTGTTTGGTCTTCTATAAACCCTGGTCTGGTTTGTCTGGTCTTCTATAAACCCTGGTCTGGTCTGTTTGGTCTTCTATAAAACCCGGCCTGGTCTGTTTGGTCTTCTACAAACCCTGGTCTGGTCTGTTTGGTCTTCTCTAAACCCTGGTCTGGTCTGTTTGGTCTTCTATAAACCCTGGTCTGGTCTGTTTGGTCTTCTATAAACCCTGTTCTGGTTTGTTTGGTCTTCTATAAACCCTGGTCTGGTCTGCTTGGTCTTCTATAAACCCTGGTCTGGTCTGTTTGGTCTTCTATAAACCCTGGTCTGGTCTGCTTGGTCTTCTATAAACCCTTGTCTGGTCTGTTTGGTCTTCTATAAACCCTGTTCTGGTTTGTTTGGTCTTCTATAAACCCTGGTCTGGTCTGCTTGGTCTTCTATAAACCCTGGTCTGGTCTGTTTGGTCTTCTATAAACCCTGGTCTGGTCTGCTTGGTCTTCTATAAACCCTTGTAAGGTCTGTTTGGTCTTCTATAAACCCTGGTCTGGTCTGTTTGGTCTTCTATAAACCCTGGTCTGGTCTGTTTGGTCTTCTATAAAACCCGGCCTGGTCTGTTTGGTCTTCTATAAACCCTGGTCTGGTCTGCTTGGTCTTCTCTAAACCCTGGTCTGGTCTGTCTGGTCTTCTATAACCCCTGGTCTGGTCTGTTTGGTCTTCTATAACCCCCGGTCTGGTCTGTTTGGTCTTCTATAAACCCTGGTCTGGTTTGTCTGGTCTTCTATAAACCCTGGTCTGGTCTGTTTGGTCTTCTATAAAACCCGGCCTGGTCTGTTTGGTCTTCTATAAACCCTGGTCTGGTCTGTTTGGTCTTCTCTAAACCCTGGTCTGGTCTGTTTGGTCTTCTATAAACCCTGGTCTGGTCTGTTTGGTCTTCTATAAACCCTGTTCTGGTCTGTTTGGTCTTCTATAAACCCTGGTCTGGTCTGCTTGGTCTTCTATAAACCCTGGTCTGGTCTGTTTGGTCTTCTATAAACCCTGGTCTGGTCTGCTTGGTCTTCTATAAACCCTTGTCTGGTCTGTTTGGTCTTCTATAAACCCTGTTCTGGTTTGTTTGGTCTTCTATAAACCCTGGTCTGGTCTGCTTGGTCTTCTATAAACCCTGGTCTGGTCTGTTTGGTCTTCTATAAACCCTGGTCTGGTCTGCTTGGTCTTCTATAAACCCTTGTAAGGTCTGTTTGGTCTTCTATAAACCCTGGTCTGGTCTGTTTGGTCTTCTATAAACCCTGGTCTGGTCTGCTTGGTCTTCTATAAACGCTTGTCTGGTCTGTTTGGTCTTCTATAAACCCTGGTCTGGTCTGTTTGGTCTTCTATAAACCCTGGTCTGGTCTGTTTGGCCTTCTATAAACCCTGGTCTGGTCTGGTCTGGTCTGTCTGGTCTTCTATAACCCCTGGTCTGGTCTGTTTGGTCTTCTATAACCCCCGGTCTGGTCTGTTTGGTCTTCTATAAACCCTGGTCTGGTTTGTCTGGTCTTCTATAAACCCTGGTCTGGTCTGTTTGGTCTTCTATAAAACCCGGCCTGGTCTGTTTGGTCTTCTATAAACCCTGGTCTGGTCTGTTTGGTCTTCTATAAACCCTGGTCTGGCCTGTTTGGTCTTCTATAAACCCTGGTCTGGTCTGTTTGGTCTTCTATAAACCCTGGTCTGGTCTGTTTGGTTTTCTATAAACCCTGGTCTGGCCTGTTTGGTCTTCTATAAACCCTGGTCTGGTCTATTTGGTCTTCTATAAACCCCGGTCTGGTCTGTTTGGTCTTCTATAAACCCTGGTCTGGTCTGTCTTGTCTTCTATAAACCCTGGTCTGGTTTGATTGGTCTTCTATAAACCCCGGTCTGGTCTGTTTGGTCTTCTATAAACCCTGGTCTGGTCTGTTTGGTCTTCTATAAACCCTGGTCTGGTCTGTTTGGTCTTCTATAAACCCCGGTCTGGTCTGTTTGGTCTTCTATAAACCCTGTTCTGGTCTGTTTGGTCTTCTATAAACCATGGTCTGGTCTGTTTGGTCTTCTATAAACCCTGGTCTGTTTGGTCTTCTATAAACCCCGGTATGGTCTGTTGGGTCTTCTATAAACCCCGGTCTGGTCTGTTTGGTCTTCTATAAACCCTGGTCTGGTCTGTCTGGTCTTCTATAAACCCTGGTCTGGTCTGTTTGGTCTTCTATAAACCCCGGTCTGGTCTGTTTGGTCTTCTATAAACCCTGGTCTGGTCTGCTTGGTCTTCTCTAAACCCTGGTCTGGTCTGCTTGGTCTTCTATAAACCCTGGTATGGTCTGTTTGGTCTTCTATAATCCCTGTTCTGGTTTGTTTGGTCTTCTATAAACCCTGGTCTGGTCTGCTTGGTCTTCTATAAACCCTGGTCTGGTCTGTTTGGTCTTCTATAAACCCTGGTCTGGTCTGCTTGGTCTTCTATAAACCCTTGTCTGGTCTGTTTGGTCTTCTATAAACCCTGGTCTGGTCTGTTTGGTCTTCTATAAACCCTTGTCTGGTCTGCTTGGTCTTCTATAAACCCTTGTCTGGTCTGTTTGGTCTTCTATAAACCCTGGTCTGGTCTGTTTGGTCTTCTATAAACCCTGGTCTGGTCTGCTTGGTCTTCTATAAACCCTTGTCTGGTCTGTTTGGTCTTCTATAAACCCTGGTCTGGTCTGTTTGGTCTTCTATAAACCCTGGTCTGGTCTGTTTGGTCTTCTATAAACCCTGGTCTGTTTGGTCTTCTATAAACCCTGGTCTGGTCTGTTTGGTCTTCTATAAACCCTGGTCTGGTCTGCTTGGTCTTCTATAAACCCTGGTCTGGTCTGGTCTGTTTGGTCTTCTATAAACCCTGGTCTGGTCTGTTTGGTCTTCTATAAACCCCGGTCTGGTCTGTTTGGTCTTCTATAAACCCTGGTCTGGTCTGTCTGGTCTTCTATAAACCCGGGTCTGGTCTGTTTGGTCTTCTATAAACCCTGGTCTGGTCTGTTTGGTCTTCTATAAACCCTTGTAAGGTCTGTTTGGTCTTCTATAAACCCTGGTCTGGTCTGTTTGGTCTTCTATAAACCCTGGTCTGGTCTGCTTGGTCTTCTATAAACGCTTGTCTGGTCTGTTTGGTCTTCTATAAACCCTGGTCTGGTCTGTTTGGTCTTCTATAAACCCTGGTCTGGTCTGTTTGGTCTTCTATAAACCCTGGTCTGGTCTGGTCTGGTCTGTCTGGTCTTCTATAACCCCTGGTCTGGTCTGTTTGGTCTTCTATAACCCCCGGTCTGGTCTGTTTGGTCTTCTATAAACCCTGGTCTGGTTTGTCTGGTCTTCTATAAACCCTGGTCTGGTCTGTTTGGTCTTCTATAAAACCCGGCCTGGTCTGTTTGGTCTTCTATAAACCCTGGTCTGGTCTGCTTGGTCTTCTCTAAACCCTGGTCTGGTCTGTCTGGTCTTCTATAACCCCTGGTCTGGTCTGTTTGGTCTTCTATAACCCCCGGTCTGGTCTGTTTGGTCTTCTATAAACCCTGGTCTGGTTTGTCTGGTCTTCTATAAACCCTGGTCTGGTCTGTTTGGTCTTCTATAAAACCCGGCCTGGTCTGTTTGGTCTTCTACAAACCCTGGTCTGGTCTGTTTGGTCTTCTCTAAACCCTGGTCTGGTCTGTTTGGTCTTCTATAAACCCTGGTCTGGTCTGTTTGGTCTTCTATAAACCCTGTTCTGGTTTGTTTGGTCTTCTATAAACCCTGGTCTGGTCTGCTTGGTCTTCTATAAACCCTGGTCTGGTCTGGTTTTGTCTTCTATAAACCCTGGTCTGGTCTGCTTGGTCTTCTATAAACCCTTGTCTGGTCTGTTTGGTCTTCTATAAACCCTGTTCTGGTTTGTTTGGTCTTCTATAAACCCTGGTCTGGTCTGCTTGGTCTTCTATAAACCCTGGTCTGGTCTGTTTGGTCTTCTATAAACCCTGGTCTGGTCTGCTTGGTCTTCTATAAACCCTTGTAAGGTCTGTTTGGTCTTCTATAAACCCTGGTCTGGTCTGTTTGGTCTTCTATAAACCCTGGTCTGGTCTGTTTGGTCTTCTATAAAACCCGGCCTGGTCTGTTTGGTCTTCTATAAACCCTGGTCTGGTCTGCTTGGTCTTCTCTAAACCCTGGTCTGGTCTGTCTGGTCTTCTATAACCCCTGGTCTGGTCTGTTTGGTC
Source organism: Salvelinus fontinalis (assembly GCF_029448725.1). Classification (NCBI taxonomy): domain Eukaryota; kingdom Metazoa; phylum Chordata; class Actinopteri; order Salmoniformes; family Salmonidae; genus Salvelinus; species Salvelinus fontinalis. The sequence goes on from NW_026600949.1 coordinate 45,509, forward strand.
TTCTATAACCCCCGGTCTGGTCTGTTTGGTCTTCTATAAACCCTGGTCTGGTTTGTCTGGTCTTCTATAAACCCTGGTCTGGTCTGTTTGGTCTTCTATAAAACCCGGCCTGGTCTGTTTGGTCTTCTATAAACCCTGGTCTGGTCTGTTTGGTCTTCTCTAAACCCTGGTCTGGTCTGTTTGGTCTTCTATAAACCCTGGTCTGGTCTGTTTGGTCTTCTATAAACCCTGTTCTGGTCTGTTTGGTCTTCTATAAACCCTGGTCTGGTCTGCTTGGTCTTCTATAAACCCTGGTCTGGTCTGTTTGGTCTTCTATAAACCCTGGTCTGGTCTGCTTGGTCTTCTATAAACCCTTGTCTGGTCTGTTTGGTCTTCTATAAACCCTGTTCTGGTTTGTTTGGTCTTCTATAAACCCTGGTCTGGTCTGCTTGGTCTTCTATAAACCCTGGTCTGGTCTGTTTGGTCTTCTATAAACCCTGGTCTGGTCTGCTTGGTCTTCTATAAACCCTTGTAAGGTCTGTTTGGTCTTCTATAAACCCTGGTCTGGTCTGTTTGGTCTTCTATAAACCCTGGTCTGGTCTGCTTGGTCTTCTATAAACGCTTGTCTGGTCTGTTTGGTCTTCTATAAACCCTGGTCTGGTCTGTTTGGTCTTCTATAAACCCTGGTCTGGTCTGTTTGGCCTTCTATAAACCCTGGTCTGGTCTGGTCTGGTCTGTCTGGTCTTCTATAACCCCTGGTCTGGTCTGTTTGGTCTTCTATAACCCCCGGTCTGGTCTGTTTGGTCTTCTATAAACCCTGGTCTGGTTTGTCTGGTCTTCTATAAACCCTGGTCTGGTCTGTTTGGTCTTCTATAAAACCCGGCCTGGTCTGTTTGGTCTTCTATAAACCCTGGTCTGGTCTGTTTGGTCTTCTATAAACCCTGGTCTGGCCTGTTTGGTCTTCTATAAACCCTGGTCTGGTCTGTTTGGTCTTCTATAAACCCTGGTCTGGTCTGTTTGGTTTTCTATAAACCCTGGTCTGGCCTGTTTGGTCTTCTATAAACCCTGGTCTGGTCTATTTGGTCTTCTATAAACCCCGGTCTGGTCTGTTTGGTCTTCTATAAACCCTGGTCTGGTCTGTCTTGTCTTCTATAAACCCTGGTCTGGTTTGATTGGTCTTCTATAAACCCCGGTCTGGTCTGTTTGGTCTTCTATAAACCCTGGTCTGGTCTGTTTGGTCTTCTATAAACCCTGGTCTGGTCTGTTTGGTCTTCTATAAACCCCGGTCTGGTCTGTTTGGTCTTCTATAAACCCTGTTCTGGTCTGTTTGGTCTTCTATAAACCATGGTCTGGTCTGTTTGGTCTTCTATAAACCCTGGTCTGTTTGGTCTTCTATAAACCCCGGTATGGTCTGTTGGGTCTTCTATAAACCCCGGTCTGGTCTGTTTGGTCTTCTATAAACCCTGGTCTGGTCTGTCTGGTCTTCTATAAACCCTGGTCTGGTCTGTTTGGTCTTCTATAAACCCCGGTCTGGTCTGTTTGGTCTTCTATAAACCCTGGTCTGGTCTGCTTGGTCTTCTCTAAACCCTGGTCTGGTCTGCTTGGTCTTCTATAAACCCTGGTATGGTCTGTTTGGTCTTCTATAATCCCTGTTCTGGTTTGTTTGGTCTTCTATAAACCCTGGTCTGGTCTGCTTGGTCTTCTATAAACCCTGGTCTGGTCTGTTTGGTCTTCTATAAACCCTGGTCTGGTCTGCTTGGTCTTCTATAAACCCTTGTCTGGTCTGTTTGGTCTTCTATAAACCCTGGTCTGGTCTGTTTGGTCTTCTATAAACCCTTGTCTGGTCTGCTTGGTCTTCTATAAACCCTTGTCTGGTCTGTTTGGTCTTCTATAAACCCTGGTCTGGTCTGTTTGGTCTTCTATAAACCCTGGTCTGGTCTGCTTGGTCTTCTATAAACCCTTGTCTGGTCTGTTTGGTCTTCTATAAACCCTGGTCTGGTCTGTTTGGTCTTCTATAAACCCTGGTCTGGTCTGTTTGGTCTTCTATAAACCCTGGTCTGTTTGGTCTTCTATAAACCCTGGTCTGGTCTGTTTGGTCTTCTATAAACCCTGGTCTGGTCTGCTTGGTCTTCTATAAACCCTGGTCTGGTCTGGTCTGTTTGGTCTTCTATAAACCCTGGTCTGGTCTGTTTGGTCTTCTATAAACCCCGGTCTGGTCTGTTTGGTCTTCTATAAACCCTGGTCTGGTCTGTCTGGTCTTCTATAAACCCGGGTCTGGTCTGTTTGGTCTTCTATAAACCCTGGTCTGGTCTGTTTGGTCTTCTATAAACCCTGGTCTGGTCTGTTTGGTCTTCAATAAACCCTGGTCTGGTCTGTTTGGTCTTCTATAAACCCTGGTCTGGTCTGTTTGGTCTTCTATAAACCCTGGTCTGTTTGGTCTTCTATAAACCCTGGTCTGGTCTGTTTGGTCTTATATATACCCTGGTCTGGTCTGCTTGGTCTTCTATAAACCCTGGTCTGGTCTGGTCTGGTCTGTTTGGTCTTCTATAAACCCTGGTCTGGTCTGTTTGGTCTTCTATAAACCCCGGTCTGGTCTGTTTGGTCTTCTATAAACCCCGGTCTGGTCTGTTTGGTCTTCTATAACCCCTGGTCTGGTCTGTCTGGTCTTCTATAAACCCCGGTCGGGTCTGTCTGGTCTTCTATAAAACCTGGTCTGGTCTGTTAACTCTTCTATAAACCCTGGTCTGGTCTGTCTGGTCTTCTATAAACCCTGGTCTGGTCTGCTTGGTCTTCTATAAACCCCGGTCTGGTCTGTTTGGTCTTCTATAAACCCTGGTCTGGTCTGTCTGGTCTTCTATAAACCCCGGTCTGGTCTGTTTGGTCTTCTATAAACCCTGGTCTGGTCTGTCTGGTCTTCTATAAACCCTGGTCTGGTCTGTTTGGTCTTCTATAAACCCCGGTCTGGTCTGTTTGGTCTTCTATAAACCCTGGTCTGGTCTGCTTGGTCTTCTCTAAACCATGGTCTGGTCTGCTTGGTCTTCTATAAACCCCGGTCTGGTCTGTTTGGTCTTCTATAAACCCTGTTCTGGTTTGTTTGGTCTTCTATAAACCCTGGTCTGGTCTGCTTGGTCTTCTATAAACCCTGGTCTGGTCTGTTTGGTCTTCTATAAACCCCGGTATGGTCTGTTGGGTCTTCTATAAACCCTTGTCTGGTCTGTTTGGTCTTCTATAAACCCTGGTCTGGTCTGTTTGTTCTTCTATAAACCCTGGTCTGGTCTGCTTGGTCTTCTATAAACCCTTGTCTGGTCTGTTTGGTCTTCTATAAACCCTGGTCTGGTCTGTTTGGTCTTCTATAAACCCTGGTCTGGTCTGCTTGGTCTTCTATAAACCCTTGTCTGGTCTGTTTGGTCTTCTATAAACCCTGGTCTGGTCTGTTTGGTCTTCTATAAACCCTGGTCTGGTCTGTTTGGTCTTCTATAAACCCTGGTCTGTTTGGTCTTCTATAAACCCTGGTCTGGTCTGTTTGGTCTTCTATAAACCCTGGTCTGTTTGGTCTTCTATAAACCCTGGTCTGGTCTGTTTGGTCTTATATATACCCTGGTCTGGTCTGCTTGGTCTTCTATAAACCCTGGTCTGGTCTGGTCTGGTCTGTTTGGTCTTCTATAAACCCTGGTCTGGTCTGTCTGGTCTTCTATAAACCCCGGTCGGGTCTGTCTGGTCTTCTATAAAACCTGGTCTGGTCTGTTAACTCTTCTATAAACCCTGGTCTGGTCTGTCTGGTCTTCTATAAACCCTGGTCTGGTCTGCTTGGTCTTCTATAAACCCCGGTCTGGTCTGTTTGGTCTTCTATAAACCCTGGTCTGGTCTGTCTGGTCTTCTATAAACCCTGGTCTGGTCTGTTTGGTCTTCTATAAACCCTGGTCTGGTCTGTCTGGTCTTCTATAAACCCTGGTCTGGTTTGATTGGTCTTCTATAAACCCCGGTCTGGTCTGTTTGGTCTTCTATAAACCCTGGTCTGGTCTGTGTGGTCTTCTATAAACCCTGGTCTGGTCTGTTTGGTCTTCTAAACCCCGGTCTGGTCTGTTTGGTCTTCTATAAACCCTGTTCTGGTCTGTTTGGTCTTCTATAAACCATGGTCTGGTCTGTTTGGTCTTCTATAAACCCTGGTCTGTTTGGTCTTCTATAAACCCCGGTATGGTCTGTTGGGTCTTCTATAAACCCCGGTCTGGTCTGTTTGGTCTTCTATAAACCCTGGTCTGGTCTGTCTGGTCTTCTATAAACCCTGGTCTGGTCTGTTTGGTCTTCTATAAACCCCGGTCTGGTCTGTTTGGTCTTCTATAAACCCTGGTCTGGTCTGCTTGGTCTTCTCTAAACCCTGGTCTGGTCTGCTTGGTCTTCTATAAACCCTGGTATGGTCTGTTTGGTCTTCTATAATCCCTGTTCTGGTTTGTTTGGTCTTCTATAAACCCTGGTCTGGTCTGCTTGGTCTTCTATAAACCCTGGTCTGGTCTGTTTGGTCTTCTATAAACCCTGGTCTGGTCTGCTTGGTCTTCTATAAACCCTTGTCTGGTCTGTTTGGTCTTCTATAAACCCTGGTCTGGTCTGTTTGGTCTTCTATAAACCCTGGTCTGGTCTGCTTGGTCTTCTATAAACCCTTGTCTGGTCTGTTTGGTCTTCTATAAACCCTGGTCTGGTCTGTTTGGTCTTCTATAAACCCTGGTCTGGTCTGCTTGGTCTTCTATAAACCCTTGTCTGGTCTGTTTGGTTTTCTATAAACCCTGGTCTGGTCTGTTTGGTCTTCTATAAACCCTGGTCTGGTCTGTTTGGTCTTCTATAAACCCTGGTCTGTTTGGTCTTCTATAAACCCTGGTCTGGTCTGTTTGGTCTTCTATAAACCCTGGTCTGGTCTGCTTGGTCTTCTATAAACCCTGGTCTGGTCTGGTCTGTTTGGTCTTCTATAAACCCTGGTCTGGTCTGTTTGGTCTTCTATAAACCCCGGTCTGGTCTGTTTGGTCTTCTATAAACCCTGGTCTGGTCTGTCTGGTCTTCTATAAACCCGGGTCTGGTCTGTTTGGTCTTCTATAAACCCTGGTCTGGTCTGTTTGGTCTTCTATAAACCCTGGTCTGGTCTGTTTGGTCTTCAATAAACCCTGGTCTTGTCTGTTTGGTCTTCTATAAACCCTGGTCTGGTCTGTTTGGTCTTCTATAAACCCTGGTCTGTTTGGTCTTCTATAAACCCTGGTCTGGTCTGTTTGGTCTTCTATAAACCCTGGTCTGGTCTGCTTGGTCTTCTATAAACCCTGGTCTGGTCTGGTCTGGTCTGTTTGGTCTTCTATAAACCCCGGTCTGGTCTGTTTGGTCTTCTATAAACCCCGGTCTGGTCTGTTTGGTCTTCTATAAACCCCGGTCTGGTCTGTTTGGTCTTCTATAACCCCTGGTCTGGTCTGTCTGGTCTTCTATAAACCCCGGTCGGGTCTGTCTGGTCTTCTATAAAACCTGGTCTGGTCTGTTAACTCTTCTATAAACCCTGGTCTGGTCTGTCTGGTCTTCTATAAACCCTGGTCTGGTCTGCTTGGTCTTCTATGAACCCCGGTCTGGTCTGTTTGGTCTTCTATAAACCCTGGTCTGGTCTGTCTGGTCTTCTATAAACCCTGGTCTGGTCTGTTTGGTCTTCTATAAACCCTGGTCTGGTCTGGTCTGTTTGGTCTTCTATAAACCCTGGTCTGGTCTGTTTGGTCTTCTATAAACCCTGGTCTGGTCTGTTTGGTCTTCTATAAACCCTGGTCTGGTATGGTCTGGTCTGTCTGGTCTTCTATAACCCCTGGTCTGGTCTGTTTGGTCTTCTATAAACCCCGGTCTGGTCTGTTTGGTCTTCTATAAACCCTGGTCTGGTCTGTCTGGTCTTCTATAAACCCTGGTCTGGTCTGTTTGGTCTTCTATAAACCCCGGTCTGGTCTGTTTGGTCTTCTATAAACCCTGGTCTGGTCTGTTTGGTCTTCTATAAACCCTGGTCTGGCCTGTTTGGTCTTCTATAAACCCTTGTCTGGTCTGTTTGGTCTTCTATAAACCCTGGTCTGGTCTGTTTGGTCTTCTATGAACCCTGGTCTGGCCTGTTTGGTCTTCTATAAACCCTGGTCTGGTCTGTTTGGTATTCTATAAACCCCGGTCTGGTCTGTTTGGTCTTCTATAAACCCTGGTCTGGTCTGTCTGGTCTTCTATAAACCCTGGTCTGGTCTGTTTGGTCTTCTATAAACCCCGGTCTGGTCTGTTTGGTCTTCTATAAACCCTGGTCTGGTCTGTTTGGTCTTCTATAAACCCCGGTCTGGTCTGTTTGGTCTTCTATAAACCCTGTTCTGGTCTGTTTGGTCTTCTATAAACCCTGGTCTGGTCTGTTTGGTCTTCTATAAACCCTGGTCTGTTTGGTCTTCTATAAACCCCGGTCTGGTCTGTTTGGTCTTCTATAAACCCCGGTCTGGTCTGTTTGGTCTTCTATAAACCCTGGTCTGGTCTGTCTGGTCTTCTATAAACCCTGGTCTGGTCTGTTTGGTCTTCTATAAACCCCGGTCTGGTCTGTTTGGTCTTCTATAAACCCTGGTCTGGTCTGCTTGGTCTTCTCTAAACCCTGGTCTGGTCTGTTTGGTCTTCTATAAACCCTGGTCTGGTCTGTTTGGTCTTCTATAAACCCTGTTCTGGTTTGTTTGGTCTTCTATAAACCCTGGTCTGGTCTGCTTGGTCTTCTATAAACCCTGGTCTGGTCTGTTTGGTCTTCTATAAACGCTGGTCTGGTCTGCTTGGTCTTCTATAAACCCTTGTCTGGTCTGTTTGGTCTTCTATAAACCCTGGTCTGGTCTGCTTGGTCTTCTATAAACCCTGGTCTGGTCTGCTTGGTCTTCTATAAACGCGTGTCTGGTCTGTTTGGTCTTCTATAAACCCTGGTCTGGTCTGTTTGGTCTTCTATAAACCCTGGTCTGGTCTGCTTGGTCTTCTATAAACCCTTGTCTGGTCTGTTTGGTCTTCTATAAACCCTGGTCTGGTCTGTTTGGTCTTCTATAAACCCTGGTCTGGTCTGTTTGGTAATCTATAAACCCTGGTCTGTTTGGTCTTCTATAAACCCTGGTCTGGTCTGTTTGGTCTTCTATAAACCCAGGTCTGGTCTGCTTGGTCTTCTATAAACCCTGGTCTGGTCTGGTCTGTTTGGTCTTCTATAAACCCTGGTCTGGTCTGTTTGGTCTTCTATAAACCCCGGTCTGGTCTGTTTGGTCTTCTATAAACCCAAACCTCGGTCTGGTCTGTTTGGTCTTCTATAAACCCTGGTCGGGTCTGTTTAGTCTTCTATAAACCCCGGTCTGGTCTGTTTGGTCTTCTATAAACCCTGGTCTGGTCTGCTTGTTCTTCTTTAAACCCTGGTCTGGTCTGTTTGGTCTTCTATAAACCCTGGTCTGATCTGTCTGGTCTTCTATAAACCCTGGTCTGGTCTGTCTGGTCTTTTATAAACCCCGGTCTGGTCTGTCTGGTCTTCTATAAACCCCGGTCTGGTCTGGTCTGTCTGGTCTTCTAAAAACCCGGGTCTGGTCTGTTTGGTCTGGTCTGGTCTGCTTGGTCTTCTATAAACCCCGGTCTGGTCTGGTCTGTCTGGTCTTCTATAAACCCCGGTCTGGTCTGGTCTGTCTGGTCTTCTATAAACCCCGGTCTGGTCTGTTTGGTCTTCTATAAACCCTGGTCTGGTCTGTCTGGTCTTCTATAAACCCCGGTCTGGTCTGTTAGCTCTTCTATAAACCCCGGTCTGGTCTGTTTGGTCTTCTATAAACCCTGGTCTGGTCTGTCTGGTCTTCTATAAACCCCGGTCTGGTCTGTTAGCTCTTCTATAAACCCTGGTCTGGTCTGTTTGGTCTTCTATAAACCCTGGTCTGGTCTGTTTGGTCTTCTATAAACCCTGGTCTGGTCTGTCTGGTCTTCTATAAACCCTGGTCTGGTCTGTTTGGTCTTCTATAAACCCTGGTCTGGTCTGTTTGGTCTTCTATAAACCCTGGTCTGGTCTGGTCTGTTTGGTCTTCTATAAACCCTGGTCTGGTCTGTTTGGTCTTCTATAAACCCTGGTCTGGTCTGGTCTGGTCTGTTTGGTCTTCTATAAACCCTGGTCTGGTCTGGTTGGTCTTCTATAAACCCTGGTCTGGTCTGGTTGGTCTTCTATAAACCCTGGTCTGCTTGGTCTTCTATAAACCCTGGTCTGGTCTGTTTGGTCTTCTATAAACCCCGGTCTGGTCTGTTTGGTCTTCTATAAACCCTGGTCTGGTCTCTTTGGTCTTCTCTAAACCCCGGTCTGGTCTGCTTGGTCTTCTATAAACCCCGGTCTGGTCTGCTTGGTCTTCTATAAACCCCGGTCTGGTCTGCTTGGTCTTCTATAAACCCCGGTCTGGTCTGCTTGGTTTTCTTCTCAGACGTTCCAGGAAGTCTCGTGTAGTTGCGCCTCTTGGTTTTGAAACTCTGTGACGTTATGACGTCTTGCCATTGTTTTACAACATGTAAACTGTCACCCTGACAACAACAAGAAAACTGAACTGACACTTACTGAGTCTGACTGTAAGCCAGGACAAGTAGTGTTGGTTTGAGTGTGCTTGTTCAGATTGTGGTGAGAGCTCAGCTTTACACATGTCTGTGGTCTCTGTGTGATGAGAACCATTCAGACCACAACGTTCTTCACATACTACACACCATGAAAAGGCCCCTCTGAGAAGCTACTAGAAACAACATCATGTGGACATCTTGGAGAGAGAATTTACACCAGGGGAAGATGGAACAATGTCAGGAATTTTCTTTTTTACTCTCTCGTAGTGTTTTAGACAACTGTCATTTTTTGCGTGGGGAGTACTTTCTAAATGTAGCAGGTTCTTGTAGCTGCCTCAGAGAGCAGGGCACGGTGTCCCTCCATCTGTAATGTCATGTTTAGTCCCTCTCCACCATAGGAGTATCTCCATCTGTAATGTCATGTTTAGTCCCTCTCCACCATAGGAGTCTCTCCATCTGTAATGTCATGTTTAGTCCCTCTCCACCATAGGAGTATCTCCATCTGTAATGTCATGTTTAGTCCCTCTCCACCATAGGAGTCTCTCCATCTGTAATGTCATGTTTAGTCCCTCTCCACCTGTAACAGTCCTGACCTGTTTTATGTTGTTTTTATGTGTTTATGGTCAGGGCATGTGTTTTGGGTGGGCAGTCTATGTTATCTGTTTCTATGTTGGTTTTGTTTGCCTGGTATGGCTCTTGATTAGAGGCAGGTGGTTTGCGTTTGCCTCTAATTAAGAGTCATATTTAGGTAGGGCATTCTCACTGTTTGTTGGTGGGTGATTGTCTCCTGTGATGTCTTCGTCGTTGTCGATGTTTTTTCACATATGGGACTGTTTGGCTGTTCGTGCGTTTTTTGATGTACGTTCCTGTTCGTGAGTTTACGTTTGTCGATGTGAGTTTATGTTCAGGTTCCGTTCGTTACGTTTTGTTGTTTTGTAGTTTTGAAAGTTATTTTGTAAGTTTGAAAGTGTTTTGTTTTGTTTCGTGACCATCGTATTTATAATAAAGTTGGCTTATTTCCCTGACACCGCATTTTGGTCTGAAGATCCTTCTCTCCTCACCTCATCCGAGGATGAGGAAAGCGACAGCTCTAACAGAATCACCCACCAACAAACAGAGACCAAGCGGTATGGGAATGCTCGACGGAGCAACAGGAACTTCTGGACTTGGGAGGAGATCTTGGACGGTAGAGGACCTTGGGCTCAACCAGGGGAATATCGCCTCCCAAACAGATAACATAGACTGCCCACCCAAAACACATGCCCTGACCATAAACACATAAAAACAACATAAAACAGGTCAGGACTGTTACACCACCATAGGAGTATCTCCATCTGTAATGTCATGTTTAGTCCCTCCATCTGTAATGTCATGTTTAGTTCCTCTCCACCATAGGAGTCTCTCCATCTGTAATGTCATGTTTAGTCCCTCTCCACCATAGGAGTATCTCCATCTGTAATGTAACGTTTAGTTCCTCTCCACCATAGGAGTATCTCCATCTGTAATGTCATGTTTAGTCCCTCTCCACCATAGGAGTATCTCCATCTGTAATGTAACGTTTAGTCCCTCTCCACCATAGGAGTATCTCCATCTGTAATGTCATGTTTAGTTCCTCTCCACCATAGGAGTATCTCCATCTGTAATGTCATGTTTAGTCCCTCCGTCTGTAATGTAACGTTTAGTTCCTCTCCACCATAGGAGTCTCTCCATCTGTAATGTAATGTTTAGTCCCTCTCCACCATAGGAGTATCTCCATCTGTAATGTCATGTTTAGTCCCTCTCCACCATAGGAGTATCTCCATCTGTAATGTCATGTTTAGTCCCTCCATCTGTAATGTCATGTTTAGTTCCTCTCCACCATAGGAGTCTCTCCATCTGTAATGTCATGTTTAGTCCCTATCCACCATAGGAGTCTCTCCATCTGTAATGTCATGTTTAGTCCCTCCATCTGTAATGTCATGTTTAGTCCCTCTCCACCATAGGAGTATCTCCATCTGTAATGTCATGTTTAGTCCCTCCATCTGTAATGTCATGTTTAGTCCCTCTCCACCATAGGAGTCTCTCCATCTTTAATGTCATGTTTAGTCCCTCCATCTGTAATGTCATGTTTAGTCCCTCTCCACCATAGGAGTCTCTCCATCTGTAATGTCATGTTTAGTCCCTCCATCTGTAATGTCATGTTTAGTCCCTCTCCACCATAGGAGTCTCTCCATCTGTAATGTCATGTTTAGTCCCTCCATCTGTAATGTCATGTTTAGTCCCTCTCCACCATAGGAGTATCTCCATCTGTAATGTCATGTTTAGTCCATCCATCTGTTATGTCATGTTTAGTCCCTCTCCACCATAGGAGTCTCTCCATCTGTAATGTCATGTTTAGTCCCTCTCCACCATAGGAGTATCTCCATCTGTAATGTCATGTTTAGTCCCTCCATCTGTAATGTCATGTTTAGTCCCTCTCCACCATAGGAGTCTCTCCATCTTTAATGTCATGTTTAGTCCCTCTCCACCATAGGAGTCTCTCCATCTGTAATGTCATGTTTAGTCCCTATCCACCATAGGAGTACCTCCATCTGTAATGTCATGTTTAGTCCCTCTCCACCATAGGAGTCTCTCCATCTGTAATGTCATGTTTAGTCCCTATCCACCATAGGAGTACCTCCATCTGTAATGTAATGTTTAGTTCCTCTCCATCATAGGAGTCTCTCCGTCTGTAATGTCATGTTTAGTCCCTATCCATAAAAGGAGTACCTCCATCTGTAATGTAATGTTTAGTTCCTCTCCATCATAGGAGTCTCTCCGTCTGTAATGTCATGTTTAGTCCCTCCATCTGTAATGTCATGTTTAGTCCCTCTCCACCATAGGAGTCCCTCCATCTGTAATGTAATGTTTAGTACCTCCATCTGTAATGTAATGTTTAGTCCCTCTCCACCATAGGAGTCTCACCATCTGTAATGTCATGTTTAGTCCCTCTCCACCATAGGAGTCTCTCCATCTGTAATGTCATGTTTAGTCCCTCCATCTGTAATGTCATGTTTAGTCCCTCTCCACCATAGGAGTATCTCCATCTGTAATGTCATGTTTAGTCCCTCCATCTGTAATGTCATGTTTAGTCCCTCTCCACCATAGGAGTATCTCCATCTGTAATGTCATGTTTAGTCCCTCCATCTGTAATGTAATGTTTAGTCCCTCTCCACCATAGGAGTCTCACCATCTGTAATGTCATGTTTAGTCCTTCTCCACCATAGGAGTCTCTCCATCTGTAATGTCATGTTTAGTCCCTCCATCTGTAATGTCATGTTTAGTCCCTCTCCACCATAGGAGTATCTCCATCTGTAATGTCATGTTTAGTCCCTCCATCTGTAATGTCATGTTTAGTCCCTCTCCACCATAGGAGTCTCTCCATCTGTAATGTCATGTTTAGTCCCTCTCCACCATAGGAGTCTCTCCATCTGTAATGTCATGTTTAGTCCCTATCCACCATAGGAGTACCTCCATCTGTAATGTAATGTTTAGTTCCTCTCCATCATAGGAGTCTCTCCGTCTGTAATGTCATGTTTAGTCCCTATCCATAAAAGGAGTACCTCCATCTGTAATGTAATGTTTAGTTCCTCTCCATCATAGGAGTCTCTCCGTCTGTAATGTCATGTTTAGTCCCTCCATCTGTAATGTCATGTTTAGTCCCTCTCCACCATAGGAGTCCCTCCATCTGTAATGTAATGTTTAGTACCTCCATCTGTAATGTAATGTTTAGTCCCTCTCCACCATAGGAGTCTCACCATCTGTAATGTCATGTTTAGTCCCTCTCCACCATAGGAGTCTCTCCATCTGTAATGTCATGTTTAGTCCCTCCATCTGTAATGTCATGTTTAGTCCCTCTCCACCATAGGAGTCTCTCCATCTGTAATGTCATGTTTAGTCCCTCCATCTGTAATGTCATGTTTAGTCCCTCTCCACCATAGGAGTATCTCCATCTGTAATGTCATGTTTAGTCCCTCCATCTGTAATGTCATGTTTAGTCCCTCTCCACCATAGGAGTCTCTCCATCTGTAATGTCATGTTTAGTCCCTCTCCACCATAGGAGTATCTCCATCTGTAATGTCATGTTTAGTCCCTCCATCTGTAATGTCATGTTTAGTCCCTCTCCACCATAGGAGTCTCTCCATCTTTAATGTCATGTTTAGTCCCTCTCCACCATAGGAGTCTCTCCATCTGTAATGTCATGTTTAGTCCCTATCCACCATAGGAGTACCTCCATCTGTAATGTCATGTTTAGTCCCTCTCCACCATAGGAGTCTCTCCATCTGTAATGTCATGTTTAGTCCCTATCCACCATAGGAGTACCTCCATCTGTAATGTAATGTTTAGTTCCTCTCCATCATAGGAGTCTCTCCGTCTGTAATGTCATGTTTAGTCCCTATCCATAAAAGGAGTACCTCCATCTGTAATGTAATGTTTAGTTCCTCTCCATCATAGGAGTCTCTCCGTCTGTAATGTCATGTTTAGTCCCTCCATCTGTAATGTCATGTTTAGTCCCTCTCCACCATAGGAGTCCCTCCATCTGTAATGTAATGTTTAGTACCTCCATCTGTAATGTAATGTTTAGTCCCTCTCCACCATAGGAGTCTCACCATCTGTAATGTCATGTTTAGTCCCTCTCCACCATAGGAGTCTCTCCATCTGTAATGTCATGTTTAGTCCCTCCATCTGTAATGTCATGTTTAGTCCCTCTCCACCATAGGAGTATCTCCATCTGTAATGTCATGTTTAGTCCCTCCATCTGTAATGTCATGTTTAGTCCCTCTCCACCATAGGAGTATCTCCATCTGTAATGTCATGTTTAGTCCCTCCATCTGTAATGTAATGTTTAGTCCCTCTCCACCATAGGAGTCTCACCATCTGTAATGTCATGTTTAGTCCCTCTCCACCATAGGAGTCTCTCCATCTGTAATGTCATGTTTAGTCCCTCCATCTGTAATGTCATGTTTAGTCCCTCTCCACCATAGGAGTATCTCCATCTGTAATGTCATGTTTAGTCCCTCCATCTGTAATGTCATGTTTAGTCCCTCTCCACCATAGGAGTCTCTCCATCTGTAATGTCATGTTTAGTCCCTCTCCACCATAGGAGTCTCTCCATCTGTAATGTCATGTTTAGTCCCTATCCACCATAGGAGTACCTCCATCTGTAATGTAATGTTTAGTTCCTCTCCATCATAGGAGTCTCTCCGTCTGTAATGTCATGTTTAGTCCCTATCCATAAAAGGAGTACCTCCATCTGTAATGTAATGTTTAGTTCCTCTCCATCATAGGAGTCTCTCCGTCTGTAATGTCATGTTTAGTCCCTCCATCTGTAATGTCATGTTTAGTCCCTCTCCACCATAGGAGTCCCTCCATCTGTAATGTAATGTTTAGTACCTCCATCTGTAATGTAATGTTTAGTCCCTCTCCACCATAGGAGTCTCACCATCTGTAATGTCATGTTTAGTCCCTCTCCACCATAGGAGTCTCTCCATCTGTAATGTCATGTTTAGTCCCTCTCCACCATAGGAGTATCTCCATCTGTAATGTCATGTTTAGTCCCTCCATCTGTAATGTAATGTTTAGTCCCTCTCCACCATAGGAGTCTCACCATCTGTAATGTCATGTTTAGTCCCTCTCCACCATAGGAGTCTCTCCATCTGTAATGTCATGTTTAGTCCCTCCATCTGTAATGTCATGTTTAGTCCCTCTCCACCATAGGAGTATCTCCATCTGTAATGTCATGTTTAGTCCCTCCATCTGTAATGTCATGTTTAGTCCCTCTCCATCATAGGAGTCTCTCCATCTTTAATGTCATGTTTAGTCCCTCCATCTGTAATGTCATGTTTAGTCCCTCTCCACCATAGGAGTCTCTCCATCTGTAATGTCATGTTTAGTCCCTCCATCTGTAATGTCATGTTTAGTCCCTCTCCACCATAGGAGTCTCTCCATCTGTAATGTCATGTTTAGTCCCTCCATCTGTAATGTCATGTTTAGTCCCTCTCCACCATAGGAGTATCTCCATCTGTAATGTCATGTTTAGTCCCTCCATCTGTAATGTCATGTTTAGTCCCTCTCCACCATAGGAGTCTCTCCATCTGTAATGTCATGTTTAGTCCCTCTCCACCATAGGAGTATCTCCATCTGTAATGTCATGTTTAGTCCCTCCATCTGTAATGTCATGTTTAGTCCCTCTCCACCATAGGAGTCTCTCCATCTTTAATGTCATGTTTAGTCCCTCTCCACCATAGGAGTCTCTCCATCTGTAATGTCATGTTTAGTCCCTATCCACCATAGGAGTACCTCCATCTGTAATGTAATGTTTAGTTCCTCTCCATCATAGGAGTCTCTCCGTCTGTAATGTCATGTTTAGTCCCTCTCCACCATAGGAGTCCCTCCATCTGTAATGTCATGTTTAGTCCCTCCATCTGTAATGTCATGTTTAGTCCCTCTCCACCATAGGAGTCCCTCCATCTGTAATGTCATGTTTAGTCCCTCCATCTGTAATGTCATGTTTAGTCCCTCTCCACCATAGGAGTCCCTCCATCTGTAATGTCATGTTTAGTCCCTCCATCTGTAATGTCATGTCTAGTCCCTCCATCTGTAATGTCATGTTTAGTCCCTCTCCACCATAGGAGTCCCTCCATCTGTAATGTAATGTTTAGTCCCTCCATCTGTAATGTCATGTCTAGTCCCTCCATCTGTAATGTCATGTTTAGTCCCTCTCCACCATAGGAGTCCCTCCATCTGTAATGTAATGTTTAGTACCTCCATCTGTAATGTAATGTTTAGTCCCTCCATCTGTAATGTCATGTTTAGTCCCTCTCCACCATAGGAGTCCCTCCATCTGTAATGTCATGTTTAGTCCCTCCATCTGTAATGTCATGTTTAGTCCCTCCATCTGTAATGTAATGTTTAGTCCCTCCATCTGTAATGTCATGTTTAGTCCCTCTTCACCATAGGAGTCTCTCCATCTGTAAGGTAACGTGTGTGTGTGTGTGTGTGTGTGTGTGTGTGTGTGTGTGTGTGTGTGTGTGTGTGTGTGTGTGTGTGTGTGTGTGTGTGTGTGTGTGTGTGTGTGTGTGTGTGTGTGTGTGTGTGTGTGTGTGTGTGTGTGTGTGTGTGTGTGTGTGTGTGTGTGTGTGTGTGTGTGTGTGTGTGTGTGTGTTGGGGGGGGGGGGGGTCTGTTTGTAAAGGGTTAGGCCTCTAGTGGCTCTGAAATACGGCCTGTTGAAAGAAACCTCTTTTTGGCAGGGTCTCCTCCAATCTGTTCCCTCACCTCCACCCTGCTCCCTCTCTCCATCTCTCTAATCATGTTTTTGGACACTGTTATCAGAGCAGCACCACTGCCGAGAGCACAACCTCATCAGGGGAAACTTCTCTGGCTCTTCTCTTCGTTCTCTGGCTCTCCTCCTGTCTTCCTCTGGCTCTCCTCCGCTCCTCCGCTCTTTCCCTACGAGAGAGGAACGGTTTCCCGTTCTGTTCTGGCGTCTCGGGGCCCAATGGTAGCAAATTAAATGAAGACGGCCCATTAAGTGATTTCCGTGGATGCCAGTGAAGTCGAGTCAGGACGCTCGCTACTTCGTGTAGGCAGTTCAACCCTGACAGCAAAAGCCAATGACCAGGTCACCAGGTCACCAGGAGAGAGGTGGGGATATGAATGAGGTGATTAGTCTCTAAGGTCCAGGTCACCAGGAGAGAGGTGGGGATATGAATGAGGTGATTAGTCTCTAAGGACCAGGTCACCAGGAGAGAGGTGCGGATATGAATGAGGTGATTAGTCTCTAAGGACCAGGACACCAGGACACCAGGAGAGAGGTGGGGATATGAATGAGGTGATTAGTCTCTAAGGACCAGGTCACCAGGTCACCAGGAGAGAGGTGGGGATATGAATGAGGTGATTAGTCTCTAAGGACCAGGACACCAGGACACCAGGAGAGAGGTGGGGATATGAATGAGGTGATTAGTCTCTAAGGACCAGGACACCAGGAGAGAGGTGGGGATATGGATGAGGTGATTAGTCTCTAAGGACCAGGACACCAGGAGAGAGGTGGGGATATGGATGAGGTGATTAGTCTCTAAGGACCAGGACACCAGGACACCAGGAGAGGGGTGGGGATAGGGATGAGGTGATTAGTCTCTACGGACCAGGACACCAGGAGAGAGGTGGTGATATGAATGAGGTGATTAGTCTCTAAGGACCAGGACACCAGGAGAGAGGTGGGGATATGGATGAGGTGATTAGTCTCTAAGGACCAGGACACCAGGACACCAGGAGAGGGGTGGGGATAGGGATGAGGTGATTAGTCTCTACGGACCAGGACACCAGGAGAGAGGTGGGGATAGGGATGAGGTGATTAGTCTCTAAGGACCAGGACACCAGGACACCAGGAGAGAGGTGGGGATATGAATGAGGTGATTAGTCTCTACGGACCAGGACACCAGGAGAGAGGTGGGGATAGGGATGAGGTGATTAGTCTCTAAGGACCAGGACACCAGGACACCAGGAGAGAGGTGGGGATATGAAAGAGGTGATTAGTCTCTAAGGACCAGGACACCAGGACACCAGGAGAGAGGTGGGGATATGAAAGAGGTGATTAGTCTCTAAGGACCAGGACACCAGGACACCAGGAGAGGGGTGGGGATAGGGATGAGGTGATTAGTCTCTACGGACCAGGACACCAGGAGAGAGGTGGTGATATGAATGAGGTGATTAGTCTCTACGGACCAGGACACCAGGAGAGAGGTGGTGATATGAATGAGGTGATTAGTCTCTAAGGACCAGGACACCAGGACACCAGGAGAGAGGTGGGGATAGGGATGAGGTGATTAGTCTCTACGGACCAGGACACCAGGAGAGAGGTGGGGATATGAATGAGGTGATTAGTCTCTACGGACCAGGACACCAGGAGAGAGGTGGGGATAGGGATGAGGTGATTAGTCTCTAAGGACCAGGACACCAGGAGAGAGGTGGGAATATGGATGAGGTGATTAGTCTCTAAGGACCAGGACACCAGGAGAGAGGTGCGGATATGAATGAGGTGATTAGTCTCTAAGGACCAGGACACCAGGACACCAGGAGAGAGGTGGGAATATGGATGAGGTGATTAGTCTCTAAGGACCAGGTCACCAGGAGAGAGGTGGGGATATGAATGAGGTGATTAGTCTCTAAGGACCAGGACACCAGGACACCAGGAGAGGGGTGGGGATAGGGATGAGGTGATTAGTCTCTAAGGACCAGGTCACCAGGTCACCAGGAGAGAGGTGGGGATAGGGATGAGGTGATTAGTCTCTACGGACCAGGACACCAGGAGAGAGGTGGGGATAGGGATGAGGTGATTAGTCTCTACGGACCAGGACACCAGGAGAGAGGTGGGGATATGAATGAGGTGATTAGTCTCTAAGGACCAGGACACCAGGAGAGAGGTGGGGATATGAATGAGGTGATTAGTCTCTAAGGACCAGGACACCAGGAGAGAGGTGGGGATATGAATGAGGTGATTAGTCTCTAAGGACCAGGACACCAGGTCACCAGGAGAGAGGTGGGGATATGGATGAGGTGATTAGTCTCTACGGACCAGGTCACCAGGAGAGAGGTGGGGATATGAATGAGGTGATTAGTCTCTAAGGTCCAGGACACCAGGAGAGAGGTGGTGATATGAATGAGGTGATTAGTCTCTAAGGACCAGGACACCAGGACACCAGGAGAGAGGTGGGGATAGGGATGAGGTGATTAGTCTCTACGGACCAGGACACCAGGACACCAGGAGAGAGGTGGGGATAGGGATGAGGTGATTAGTCTCTACGGACCAGGACACCAGGAGAGAGGTGGGGATATGAATGAGGTGATTAGTCTCTACGGACCAGGACACCAGGAGAGAGGTGGGGATAGGGATGAGGTGATTAGTCTCTAAGGACCAGGACACCAGGAGAGAGGTGGGGATATGGATGAGGTGATTAGTCTCTAAGGACCAGGACACCAGGACACCAGGAGAGGGGTGGGGATAGGGATGAGGTGATTAGTCTCTACGGACCAGGACACCAGGAGAGAGGTGGGGATAGGGATGAGGTGATTAGTCTCTAAGGACCAGGACACCAGGAGAGAGGTGGTGATATGAATGAGGTGATTAGTCTCTAAGGACCAGGACACCAGGACACCAGGAGAGAGGTGGGGATAGGGATGAGGTGATTAGTCTCTACGGACCAGGACACCAGGAGAGAGGTGGGGATATGAATGAGGTGATTAGTCTCTACGGACCAGGACACCAGGAGAGAGGTGGGGATAGGGATGAGGTGATTAGTCTCTAAGGACCAGGACACCAGGAGAGAGGTGGGGATATGAATGAGGTGATTAGTCTCTAAGGACCAGGACACCAGGTCACCAGGAGAGAGGTGGGGATATGGATGAGGTGATTAGTCTCTACGGACCAGGTCACCAGGAGAGAGGTGGGGATATGAATGAGGTGATTAGTCTCTAAGGTCCAGGACACCAGGAGAGAGGTGGGGATATGAATGAGGTGATTAGTCTCTACGGACCAGGACACCAGGAGAGAGGTGGGGATATGAATGAGGTGATTAGTCTCTAAGGACCAGGACACCAGGACACCAGGAGAGAGGTGGGGATATGAATGAGGTGATTAGTCTCTAAGGACCAGGACACCAGGAGAGAGGTGGGGATATGGATGAGGTGATTAGTCTCTAAGGACCAGGACACCAGGACACCAGGAGAGAGGTGGGGATAGGGATGAGGTGATTAGTCTCTACGGACCAGGACACCAGGAGAGAGGTGGTGATATGAATGAGGTGATTAGTCTCTACGGACCAGGACACCAGGAGAGAGGTGGTGATATGAATGAGGTGATTAGTCTCTAAGGACCAGGACACCAGGACACCAGGAGAGAGGTGGGGATAGGGATGAGGTGATTAGTCTCTACGGACCAGGACACCAGGAGAGAGGTGGGGATATGAATGAGGTGATTAGTCTCTACGGACCAGGACACCAGGAGAGAGGTGGGGATAGGGATGAGGTGATTAGTCTCTAAGGACCAGGACACCAGGAGAGAGGTGGGGATATGGATGAGGTGATTAGTCTCTAAGGACCAGGACACCAGGACACCAGGAGAGGGGTGGGGATAGGGATGAGGTGATTAGTCTCTACGGACCAGGACACCAGGAGAGAGGTGGGGATAGGGATGAGGTGATTAGTCTCTAAGGACCAGGACACCAGGAGAGAGGTGGTGATATGAATGAGGTGATTAGTCTCTAAGGACCAGGACACCAGGACACCAGGAGAGAGGTGGGGATAGGGATGAGGTGATTAGTCTCTACGGACCAGGACACCAGGAGAGAGGTGGGGATATGAATGAGGTGATTAGTCTCTACGGACCAGGACACCAGGAGAGAGGTGGGGATAGGGATGAGGTGATTAGTCTCTAAGGACCAGGACACCAGGAGAGAGGTGGGAATATGGATGAGGTGATTAGTCTCGAAGGACCAGGACACCAGGAGAGAGGTGGGGATATGAATGAGGTGATTAGTCTCTAAGGACCAGGACACCAGGTCACCAGGAGAGAGGTGGGGATATGGATGAGGTGATTAGTCTCTACGGACCAGGTCACCAGGAGAGAGGTGGGGATATGAATGAGGTGATTAGTCTCTAAGGTCCAGGACACCAGGAGAGAGGTGGGGATATGAATGAGGTGATTAGTCTCTACGGACCAGGACACCAGGAGAGAGGTGGGGATATGAATGAGGTGATTAGTCTCTAAGGACCAGGACACCAGGACACCAGGAGAGAGGTGGGAATATGAATGAGGTGATTAGTCTCTAAGGACCAGGACACCAGGAGAGAGGTGGGGATAGGGATGAGGTGATTAGTCTCCAAGGACCATGACACCAGGAGAGAGGTGGGGATATGGATGAGGTGATTAGTCTCTAAGGACCAGGACACCAGGAGAGAGGTGGGGATATGAATGAGGTGATTAGTCTCTAAGGACCAGGACACCAGGAGAGAGGTGGTGATATGGATGAGGTGATTAGTCTCTAAGGACCAGGATACCAGGAGAGAGGTGGGGATATGAATGAGGTGATTAGTCTCTACGGACCAGGTCACCAGGACACCAGGAGAGAGGTGGGGATACACACACACCAGCCCATCCTGTACAGGACTGTACATACACACCTACACACCCACCAGCCCATCCTGTACAGGACTGTACATACACACCTACACACCCACCAGCCCATCCTGTACAGGACTGTACATACACACCTACACACCCACCAGCCCATCCCGTACAGGACTGTACATACACACCTACACACCCACCAGCCCATCCCGTACAGGACTGTACATACCCCCTGGGTCATCGCAAACACACACGCACTAACACACACACACGCAAACACACACAAACAAACACACACACCTGTATCATCACATACGCAAATGCACACGCACGGGCACACACACATACACACGCAGAAACAAACACACCACACACACCTGTATCATTGCACACGCAAACACACACGCACGGGCACACACACATACACACGCAGAAACAAACACACCACACACACCTGTCTCATCCTGTATACCTGGTATCTGCATCATCCCTTCAAACACCTGTCTCATCCAGAACCAGTCCGACCTGTCAGAAGACTCAGAGAACACTGCAACTTCTCTGGAGACAGGATGTATACAGTGACCACTTCCTACTGGTGATTCCGCTGAACAGGTTGAGACGGATCATTCCTTCTGGTAAAGGGAAGTGGCGATGAGACGAGCAGCACGTAGACGTGTCAGGTATCAGGGTGCGGACGAGAACGAACAGAGACAGAATGACTCATCCAGGAAGTCACATCCATATGACAGGAACAGCCGTAATGTCTATTTGATACTCTCATTGTGGACTTGTGGACGTGTCATTTCCTTGTTTAAGAAATTATACATCTAAGTCAATCAATTCTATCGTCACAATAAACCACGGTTGACCAGGGAGAACCGGGTAGACCAGAACACTGATTGTGTAGAGGTGAGACTGGACCGGGTTGAACCAGAACACTGATTGTATAGAGGTGAGACTGGACCGGGTTGAACCAGAACACTGATTGTGTAGAGGTGAGACTGGACCGGGTTGAACCAGAACACTGATTGTGTAGAGGTGAGACTGGACCGGGTTGAACCAGAACACTGATTGTGTAGAGGTGAGACTGGACCGGGTAGACCAGAACACTGGTTGTGTAGAGGTGAGACTGGACCGGGTTGAACCAGAACACTGATTGTGTAGAGGTGAGACTGGACCGGGTTGAACCAGAACACTGATTGTGTAGAGGTGAGACTGGACCGGGTTGAACCAGAACACTGATTGTGTAGAGGTGAGACTGGACCGGGTTGAACCAGAACACTGATTGTGTAGAGGTGAGACTGGACCGGGTTGAACCAGAACACTGATTGTGTAGAAGTGAGGCTGGACCGGGTTGAACCAGAACACTGATTGTGTTGTGTAGAGGTGAGACTGGACCGGGTTGAACCAGAACACTGATTGTGTAGAGGTGAGACTGGACCGGGTTGAACCAGAACACTGATTGTGTAGAGGTGAGGCTGGACCGGGTTGAACCAGAACACTGATTGTGTAGAGGTGAGACTGGACCGGGTTGAACCAGAACACTGATTGTGTAGAGGTGAGACTGGACCGGGTTGAACCAGAACACTGATTGTGTTGTGTAGAGGTGAGGCTGGACCGGGTTGAACCAGAACACTGATTGTGTTGTGTAGAGGTGAGGCTGGACCGGGTTGAACCAGAACACTGATTGTGTAGAGGTGAGGCTGGACCGGGTTGAACCAGAACACTGATTGTGTAGAGGTGAGACTGGACCGGGTTGAACCAGAACACTGATTGTGTAGAGGTGAGACTGGACCGGGTTGAACCAGAACACTGATTGTGTAGAGGTGAGACTGGACCGGGTTGAACCAGAACACTGGTTGTGTAGAGGTGAGGCTGGACCGGGTTGAACCAGAACACTGATTGTGTAGAGGTGAGACTGGACCGGGTAGAACCAGAGCTTGTCTACACTACAGGATCTCTGAGTTAAAATAAAGGAATATGACTCCCAAATGGCACTCTATTCCCTATACAGTGCACTACTTTAGACCAGAGGCCTATGGCACCCTTTTCCCTATATAGTGCACTAGCCTATGGGCCCTGGTCAACAGTAGTGCACTACAAAGGGAATAGGATTCCATTAAGGACACAGATTTCAGTGTAATCCTGTCCGGGCCCTGGTCAACAGTAGTGCACTACAAAGGGAAAAGGGTTCCATTAAGGACACAGATTTCAGTGTAATCCTGTCCAGGCCCTGGTCAACAGTAGTGCACTACAAAGGGAAAAGGGTTCCATTAAGGACACAGATTCAGTGTAATCCTGTCCAGGTCCTGGTCAACAGTAGTGCACTACAAAGGGAGTAGGGTTCCATTAAGGACACAGATTTCAGTGTAATCCTGTCCAGGTCCTGGTCAACAGTAGTGCACTACAAAGGGAGTAGGGTTCCATTAATGACACAGGTTTCAGTGTAATCCTGTCCAGGTCCTGGTCAACAGTAGTGCACTACAAAGGGAGTATGGTTCCATTAAGGACACAGATTTCAGTGTAATCCTGTCCGGGTCCTGGTCAACAGTAGTGCACTACAAAGGGAGTAGGATTCCATTAAGGACACAAGTTTCAGTGTAATCCTGTCCAGGTCCTGGTCAACAGTAGTGCACTACAAAGGGAGTAGGGTTCCATTAAGGACACAAGTTTCAGTGTAATCCTGTCCAGGTCCTGGTCAACAGTAGTGCACTACAAAGGGAGTAGGGTTCCATTAAGGACACAAGTTTCATTGTAATCCTGTCCGGGTCCTGGTCAACAGTAGTCCACTACAAAGGGAGTAGGGTTCCATTAAGGACACAGATTTCAGTGTAATCCTGTCCAGGTCCTGGTCAACAGTAGTGCACTACAAAGGGAGTAGGGTTCCATTAAGGACACAGATTTCAGTGTAATCCTGTCCAGGTCCTGGTCAACAGTAGTGCACTACAAAGGGAAGAGGGTTCCATTAAGGACACAGATTCAGTGTAATCCTGTCCAGGTCCTGGTCAACAGTAGTGCACTACAAAGGGAGTAGGGTTCCATTAAGGACACAAGTTTCATTGTAATCCTGTCCGGGTCCTGGTCAACAGTAGTCCACTACAAAGGGAGTAGGGTTCCATTAAGGACACAGATTTCAGTGTAATCCTGTCCGGGTCCTGGTCAACAGTAGTGCACTACAAAGGGAGTAGGGTTCCATTAAGGACACAGGTTTCAGGGTAATCCTGTCCGGGTCCTGGTCAACAGTAGTGCACTACAAAGGGAGTAGGGTTCCATTAAGGACACAGGTTTCAGGGTAATCCTGTCCAGGTCCTGGTCAACAGTAGTGCACTACAAAGGGAGTAGGGTTCCATTAAGGACACAGGTTTCAGTGTAATCCTGTCCAGGTCCTGGTCAACAGTAGTGCACTACAAAGGGAGTAGGGTTCCATTAAGGACACCGATTCAGTGTAATCCTGTCCAGGTCCTGGTCAACAGTAGTGCACTACAAAGGGAATAGGGTTCCATTAAGGACACAGGTTTCAGGGTAATCCTGTCCAGGTCCTGGTCAACAGTAGTGCACTACAAAGGGAATAGGGTTCCATTAAGGACACAGGTTTCAGTGTAATCCTGTCCGGGTCCTGCAGGAAGAGTATTGGAACTAGCTGCCACTGGAACAAAAAGGGCTTCAGGAAGTCTGACATCTAAATCCTACAGAAAGGAGATCTGCACAAACTGTCAAGGTGAAAGAGATGACCTTTGGCCTCAAGCAGGTGCACTGACCCGGTCGAAGGTCAAAGTGATGATTTCTCTCCCCTCTCTATCGGACTGCAGGGTAAATGATTAGAAAGACCCAGAGGTCTGTCGTCAGCCTGGGCATTTCTCTCCCCGTCACTGGTTCTATGATATGTAGAGTAGCTTCTGTGTCAAGGAATGATGTTACTCTAAGGACTGGTATGCAGGCAGGCAGGCAGGCAGGCAGGCAGGCAGGCAGGCAGGCAGGCAGGTAGGCAGGCAGGCAGACAGGCAGGCAGACAGACAGACAGACAGACAGACAGACAGACAGACATAAGGATAAGGAGAGTTGTTGTTCCCCCCCAGTGCTCAGTTCACACTACATTCTACATACTAAGGAGATGATCGTGGACTTCAGGAAACAGCATAAGGAGCACCGCCCCTGTCCACATCGGTGGGACCGCAGTGGAGAAGGTGGAAAGTTTTAAGTTCCTCGGTGTACACATCACGGATGATCTGAAACGGTCCACCCACACAGACAGTGTGGTGAAGAAGGCGCAACAGCGCCTCTTCAACCCCAGGAAGCTTAAGAAATTTGGCTTGTCACCTAAAACCCTCACAAACATTTACAGATGTACAATTGAGAGCATCCTGTCGGGCTGAATCATCGCCTGGTACGGAAACTGCACCGCCCACAACCGCAGGGCTCTCCAGAGGTTGGTGCGGACTGACCAACGCATCACCGGGGGCAAACTCCCTGCCCTCCAGGACACCTACACCACCCGATGTCACAGGAAGGCCAAAAAGATCATCAAGGACAACAACCACCCGAGCCACTGCCTGTTCACCCCGCTATCATCCAGAAGGCGAGGTCAGTAGAGGTGCATCAAAGCAGGGACAGAGAGACTGAAAAACAGCTTCTATCTCAAGGCCATCAGACTGTTAAACAGCCATCACTAGCACATCAGAGGCTGCTGCCTATAGACATAGACTAGGAATCACTGGCCACTTTAATGAAATGAATCACTAGCCACTTTAATAATGTCTCCGTATCTTGCATAACTCATCTCATATGTATAACCTGTATTCTATACTATTCCACTGTATTTTAGTCCAATGCTGCTCTGAGATATATGTATATATATATTCTTATTCCATTCCTTACTTAGATTTATGTGTTTTTTTTGTGGTATATGTTGTGAAACTGTTAGAAATTACTTGTTAGATATTGCTGCACTGTCGGAGATAGAAGCACAAGCATTTTCACTACATTCGCAATAACATCTGCTGACCACGTGTAATATGACCAATAACATCTGCTGACCACGTGTAATATGACCAATAACATCTGATTTGATTTTGATACGGGGTGTAGTCACAGCGAACACCGCTCTCCTGGTTTAGGAGGAAGGAAACAGATGCTGGACAGCGAGGAGGTGGGAAGAAGAGAAGTCAGACAAAAACATTATAGGAGGGAGAAGTGGTTGACCTTTACACAACCTACTCCTCCTTACTGCAGGACACACACACACACGCACACGCGCACGCACGCGCACACACGCGCACACACACACACACACGCACGCACGCACGCGCACACACGCACACACACACACACACACACACACACACACATTGGGCCCCCGTGACCAAGAGTCAATGTGACAGGAAGAGCCAGAGCAGAGGGGAACCAACTAAGACCCTAAAATAATGCTCAGACTGTCAATGCCCAGGCCTTGGCAAGCTTCAATCTGGCTTCTGTTAATGCCCAGGCCTTGGCCAGCTTCAATCTGGCTTCTGTTAATGCCCAGGCCAGCTTCAATCTGGCTTCTGTTAATGCCCAGGCCTTTGCAAGCTTCAATCTGGCTTCTGTTAATGCCCAGGCCTTGGCAAGCTTCAATCTGGCTTCTGTTAATGCCCAGGCCTTGGCAAGCTTCAATCTGGCTTCTGTTAATGCCCAGGCCTTGGCCAGCTTCAATCTGGCTTCTGTCAATGCCCAGGCCTTGGCCAGCTTCAATCTGGCTTCTGTTAATGCCCAGGCCAGCTTCCATCTGGCTTCTGTTAATGCCCAGGCCAGCTTCAATCTGGCTTCTGTTAATGCCCAGGCCAGCTTCAATCAGGCTTCTGTTAATGCCCAGGCCTTGGCAAGCTTCAATCTGGCTTCTGTTAATGCCCAGGCCAGCTTCAATCTGGCTTCTGTTAATGCCCAGGCCAGCTTCAATCAGGCTTATGTTAATGCCCAGGCCTTGGCAAGCTTCAATCTGGCTTCTGTTAATGCCCAGGCCAGCTTCAATCTGGCTTCTGTTAATGCCCAGGCCAGCTTCAATCTGGCTTCTGTTAATGCCCAGGCCTTGGCCAGCTTCAATCAGGCTTCTGTTAATGCCCAGGCCTTGGCCAGCTTCAATCAGGCTTCTGTTAATGCCCAGGCCTTGGCCAGCTTCAATCAGGCTTCTGTTAATGCCCAGGCCTTGGCCAGCTTCAATCAGGCTTCTGTTAATGCCCAGGCCTTGGCCAGCTTCAATCAGGCTTCTGTTAATGCCCAGGCCTTGGCCAGCTTCAATCAGGCTTCTGTTAATGCCCAGGCCATGGACAGCTTGAACTAAATGTCTAACTGACTGATTGGCTGGATGCCTGGCTGGCTGGCTGACTGACTGGCTGGCTGGCTGACTGACTGGCTGGCTGGGTGGCTTGCTGACTGGCTGGCTGGCTGGCTGACTGGCTGGCTGATTGGCTGGCTGGCTGGCTGGCTGACTGACTGACTGGCTGGCTGGCTGGCTGGCTGACTGGCTGGCTGACTGACTAACTGACTGGCTGCCTGACTGACTGGCTGCCTGACTGGCTGACTGACTGGCTGCCTGACTGGCTGACTGACTGGCTGCCTGACTGACTGGCTGACTGACTGGCTGGCTGGCTGGCTGGCTGACTGGCTGGCTGACTGGCTGACTGACTGGCTGACTGGCTGGCTGGCTGGCTGACTGACCGGCTGACTGGCTGACTGGCTGGCTGACTGACCGGCTGACTGGCTGGCTGACTGACCGGCTGACTGGCTGGCTGGCTGGCTGACTGACCGGCTGACTGGCTGACTGGCTGACTGCCTGACTGACTGGTCAAATCTTTCAGGAATGACTAGGCACTACAATAATATAGGCACACACACACACACACACACACACACACACACACACACACACACACACACACACACACACACACACACACACACACACACACACACACGTGTGTAGTATCGGTAGTAGGTACCAGTGTACATCATGAGCCCTGGCCGGTGGCTGTAGATTAGATTAGTTAGGGGCCACTACAATCAGCTCGAGGGTCTTAAAGTCCACAGTTCCACTAAAACCACCTTAAACTCCCTAATCAGCATTAACATTAAAGCAGGAAGGTGGACCGGTGGCCTAGTGGTACCAGAGCAGAGCACTATTCCCTACTTAGTCCACTACTATCACAGGGCTCTGGTCTAAAGTAGTGCACTACTATCACAGGGCTCAGGTCTAAAGTAGTGCACTACTATCACAGGGCTCAGGTCTAAAGTAGTGCACTACTATCACAGGGCTCTGGTCTAAAGTAGTGCACTACTATCACAGGGCTCAGGTCTAAAGTAGTGCACTACTATCACAGGGCTCAGGTCTAAAGTAGTGCACTACTATCATAGGGCTCTGGTCTAAAGTAGTGCACTACTATCACAGGGCTCAGGTCTAAAGTAGTGCACTACTATCACAGGGCTCAGGTCTAAAGTAGTGCACTACTATCACAGGACTCAGGTCTAAAGTAGCGCACTACTATCACAGGGCTCAGGTCTAAAGTAGTGCACTACTATCACAGGGCTCTGGTCTAAAGTAGTGCACTACTATCACAGGGCTCAGGTCTAAAGTAGTGCACTACTATCACAGGGCTCTGGTCTAAAGTAGTGCACTACTATCACAGGGCTAAGGTCTAAAGTAGTGCACTACTATCATAGGGCTCTGGTCTAAAGTAGTGCACTACTATCACAGGGCTCTGGTCTAAAGTAGTGCACTACTATCATAGGACTCAGGTCTAAAGTAGTGCACTACTATCACAGGGCTCAGGTCTAAAGTAGTGCACTACTATCATAGGGCTCTGGTCTAAAGTAGTGCACTACTATCACAGGGCTCAGGTCTAAAGTAGTGCACTACTATCACAGGGCTCAGGTCTAAAGTAGTGCACTACTATCACAGGACTCAGGTCTAAAGTAGCGCACTACTATCACAGGGCTCAGGTCTAAAGTAGTGCACTACTATCACAGGGCTCAGGTCTAAAGTAGTGCACTACTATCACAGGGCTCAGGTCTAAAGTAGTGCACTACTATCACAGGGCTCAGGTCTAAAGTAGTGCACTACTATCACAGGGCTCAGGTCTAAAGTAGTGCACTACGTAGGGAATAGGGTAACATTTGGGATGCATGCTGGGAAGGATCTCTGAATAATGACCATGTATTAAAGTTGTTTAGGTTTAGGGTACCCTAAGGACTGCAGTGTGTGTGTGTGTGTGTGTGTGTGTGTGTGTGTGTGTGTGTGTGTGTGTGTGTGTGTGTGTGTGTGTGTGTGTGTGTGTGTGTGTGTGTGTGTGTGTGTGTGTGTGTGTGTGTGTGTGTGTGTGTGTGTGTGTGTGTGTGTGTGTGTGTTTTGTTTTGACTTGGCCTTCCCCTTCAAGCCTATGGGATCTCAGCTCTGGTTAAAGGGGAAATCTGCGATTTAAGAATCAATGTCAACCATTCAGTATCATTTATTTAAAATCCAAAAATGGATGTATAAAATCCCAGATTGCACCTTTAAACATCTCTGGGAGAATTAACAACAATTATCCTTAGTCGGCTTTGTCCTTAGTCTGACCCTGACTGGGTGTGCCACAAATGGCTCCCTACAGTGCAATTCTTAGCACTCTGGTCAAAAGTAGTGCACTACTATATAGGGAATAGGGAGCCATTTAGGACCTGGCCATGTTGTCATCCTCCCCGTCTCCACTCCAACATAATACAACCTTTAGTATCCATGTTGTTATACCGTCTCCACTCCAACATAATACAACCTTTAGTATCCATGTTGTTATACCGTCTCCACTCCAACATAATACAACCTTTAGTATCCATGTTGTTATACCGTCTCCACTCCAACATAATACAACCTTTAGTATCCATGTTGTTATACCGTCTCTACTCCAACATAATACAACCTTTAGTATCCATGTTGTTATACCGTCTCCACTCCAACATAATACAACCTTTAGTATCCATGTTGTTATACCGTCTCCACTCCAACATAATACAACCTTTAGTATTCATGTTGTTATACCGTCTCCACTCCAACATAATACAACCTTTAGTATCCATGTTGTTATACCGTCTCCACTCCAACATAATACAACCTTTAGTATCCATGTTGTTATACCGTCTCCACTCCAACATAATACAACCTTTAGTATCCATGTTGTTATACCGTCTCCACTCCAACATAATACAACCTTTAGTATCCATGTTGTTATACCGTCTCCACTCCAACATAATACAACCTTTAGTATCCATGTTGTTATACCGTCTCCACTCCAACATAATACAACCTTTAGTATCCATGTTGTTATACTGTCTCCACTCCAACATAATACAACCTTTAGTATCCATGTTGTTATACCGTCTCTACTCCAACATAATACAACCTTTAGTATCCATGTTGTTATACCGTCTCCACTCCAACATAATACAACCTTTAGTATCCATGTTGTTATACCGTCTCCACTCCAACATAATACAACCTTTAGTATCCATGTTGTTATACCGTCTCCACTCCAACATAATACAACCTTTAGTATCCATGTTGTTATACCGTCTCCACTCCAACATAATACAACCTTTAGTATCCATGTTGTTATCCTCCCCGTCTCCACTCCAACATAATACAACCTTTAGTATCCATGTTGTTATACCGTCTCCACTCCAACATAATACAACCTTTAGTATCCATGTTGTTATACCGTCTCCACTCCAACATAATACAACCTTTAGTATCCATGTTGTTATACCGTCTCTACTCCAACATAATACAACCTTTAGTATCCATGTTGTTATACCGTCTCCACTCCAACATAATACAACCTTTAGTATCCATGTTGTTATACCGTCTCCTCTCCAACATAATACAACCTTTAGTATCCATGTTGTTATACCGTCTCCACTCCAACATAATACAACCTTTAGTATCCATGTTGTTATACCGTCTCCACTCCAACATAATACAACCTTTAGTATCCATGTTGTTATACCGTCTCCACTCCAACATAATACAACCTTTAGTATCCATGTTGTTATACCGTCTCCACTCCAACATAATACAACCTTTAGTATCCATGTTGTTATACCGTCTCCACTCCAACATAATACAACCTTTAGTATCCATGTTGTTATACCGTCTCCACTCCAACATAATACAACCTTTAGTATCCATGTTGTTATACCGTCTCCACTCCAACATAATACAACCTTTAGTATCCATGTTGTTATACCGTCTCCACTCCAACATAATACAACCTTTAGTATCCATGTTGTTATACCGTCTCCACTCCAACATAATACAACCTTTAGTATCCATGTTGTTATCCTCCCCGTCTCCACTCCAACATAATACAACCTTTAGTATCCATGTTGTTATACCGTCTCCACTCCAACATAATACAACCTTTAGTATCCATGTTGTTATACCGTCTCCACTCCAACATAATACAACCTTTAGTATCCATGTTGTTATACCGTCTCCACTCCAACATAATACAACCTTTAGTATCCATGTTGTTATACTGTCTCCACTCCAACATAATACAACCTTTAGTATCCATGTTGTTATACCGTCTCCACTCCAACATAATACAACCTTTAGTATCCATGTTGTTATACCGTCTCCACTCCAACATAATACAACCTTTAGTATCCATGTTGTTATACCGTCTCCACTCCAACATAATACAACCTTTAGTATCCATGTTGTTATACCGTCTCCACTCCAACATAATACAACCTTTAGTATCCATGTTGTTATACCGTCTCCACTCCAACATAATACAACCTTTAGTATCCATGTTGTTATACTGTCTCCACTCCAACATAATACAACCTTTAGTATCCATGTTGTTATACCGTCTCTACTCCAACATAATACAACCTTTAGTATCCATGTTGTTATACCGTCTCCACTCCAACATAATACAACCTTTAGTATCCATGTTGTTATACCGTCTCCACTCCAACATAATACAACCTTTAGTATCCATGTTGTTATCCCGTCTCCACTCCAACATAATACAACCTTTAGTATCCATGTTGTTATACCGTCTCCACTCCAACATAATACAACCTTTAGTATCCATGTTGTTATACCGTCTCTACTCCAACATAATACAACCTTTAGTATCCATGTTGTTATACCGTCTCCACTCCAACATAATACAACCTTTAGTATCCATGTTGTTATACCGTCTCCTCTCCAACATAATACAACCTTTAGTATCCATGTTGTTATACCGTCTCCACTCCAACATAATACAACCTTTAGTATCCATGTTGTTATACCGTCTCCACTCCAACATAATACAACCTTTAGTATCCATGTTGTTATACCGTCTCCACTCCAACATAATACAACCTTTAGTATCCATGTTGTTATACCGTCTCCACTCCAACATAATACAACCTTTAGTATCCATGTTGTTATACCGTCTCCACTCCAACATAATACAACCTTTAGTATCCATGTTGTTATACCGTCTCCACTCCAACATAATACAACCTTTAGTATCCATGTTGTTATACCGTCTCCACTCCAACATAATACAACCTTTAGTATCCATGTTGTTATACCGTCTCCACTCCAACATAATACAACCTTTAGTATCCATGTTGTTATACCGTCTCCACTCCAACATAATACAACCTTTAGTATCCATGTTGTTATACCGTCTCCACTCCAACATAATACAACCTTTAGTATCCATGTTGTTATACCGTCTCTACTCCAACATAATACAACCTTTAGTATCCATGTTGTTATACCGTCTCCACTCCAACATAATACAACCTTTAGTATCCATGTTGTTATACCGTCTCCACTCCAACATAATACAACCTTTAGTATCCATGTTGTTATACCGTCTCCACTCCAACATAATACAACCTTTAGTATCCATGTTGTTATACCGTCTCCACTCCAACATAATACAACCTTTAGTATCCATGTTGTTATACCGTCTCCACTCCAACATAATACAACCTTTAGTATCCATGTTGTTATACCGTCTCCACTCCAACATAATACAACCTTTAGTATCCATGTTGTTATACCGTCTCCACTCCAACATAATACAACCTTTAGTATCCATGTTGTTATACCGTCTCCACTCCAACATAATACAACCTTTAGTATCCATGTTGTTATACCGTCTCCACTCCAACATAATACAACCTTTAGTATCCATGTTGTTATACTGTCTCCACTCCAACATAATACAACCTTTAGTATCCATGTTGTTATACCGTCTCCACTCCAACATAATACAACCTTTAGTATCCATGTTGTTATACCGTCTCCACTCCAACATAATACAACCTTTAGTATCCATGTTGTTATACCGTCTCCACTCCAACATAATACAACCTTTAGTATCCATGTTGTTATCCTCCCCGTCTCCACTCCAACATAATACAAACTATTTTCTTAATTCTTCTTCTATTATTCTAACAAACACTAGTCTGGTCTGGATCACATGACCTCCGTCTTCCTCCCGCAGACAAAAAACAGAACGAACCCGCTGACATCAACACACACACACCAGCGGAGGCTGGTGGGAGAAGCAATAGGAGGATGGGCTCATTGTAGTGGCTTGAAGGGCATACATGGAAAAGAGTCAAACGTGTGGTTTCCGTGTGTTTAATAACATGCCATTGATTCCATTCCAGCCATTACAAAGAGCCCATCCTCCTATAGATCCTCCCACCAGCCTCCTCTGACACACACGCACACGTCTCTCTACTACAACCAGAACTTTTCAGACTGTCGAACTAACCTTCCAGACCACTGAAATGGTGTCTTGTCAAATATTGCATGCATGGCACAGATTTTGGACCTGAATGTCAACAGGCTAGTCAATATGAGTCTACTAGTCTGGCTGGCCAGTGGCCAAACCCCTCCCTGACTAGATCAGACACTCACCTGGCTGGCCAGTGGCCAAACCCCTCCCTGACTAGATCAGACACTCATCTGGCTGGCCAGTGGCCCACCCCCTCCCTGACTAGATCAGACACTCACCTGGCTGGCCATTGGCCAACCCCTCCCTGACTAGATCAGACACTCACCTGGCTGGCCAGTGGCCAACCCCCTCCCTGACTCGATCAGACACTCACCTGGCTGGCCAGTGGCCAACCCTTCCCTGACTAGATCAGACACTCACCTGGCTGGCCAGTGGCCAACCCCCTCCCTGACTAGATCAGACACTATCTGGCTGGCCAACCCCCTCCCTGAGTAAATCAAACACTCACCTAGCTGGCCAGTGGCCAACCCCCTCCCTGACTAGATCAGACACTATCTGGCTGGCCAGTGGCCAAACCCCTCCCTGACTAGATCAGACACTATCTGGCTGGCCAGTGGCCAACCCCCTCCCTGACTAGATCAGACACTATCTGGCTGGCCAGTGGCCAACCCCCTCCCTGACTAGATCAGACACTCATCTGGCTGGCCAGTGGCCAAACCCCTCCCTGACTAGATCAGACACTCACCTGGCTGGCCAGTGGCCAACCCCCTCCCTGACTAGAGACACTCACCTGGCTGGCCAGTGGCCAAACCCCTCCCTGACTAGATCAGACACTATCTGGCTGGCCAGTGGCCAACCCCCTCCCTGACTAGATCAGACACTCACCTGGCTGGCCAGTGGCCAAGCCCCTCCCTGACTAGATCAGACACTCACCTGGCTGGCCAGTGGCCAAACCCCTCCCTGACTAGATCAGACACTCACCTGGCTGGCCAGTTGCCAAACCCCTCCCTGACTAGATCAGACACTCATCTGGCTGGCCAGTGGCCAACCCCCTCCCTGACTAGATCAGACACTCATCTGGCTGGCCAGTGGCCAACCCCCTCCCTGACTAGATCAGACACTCATCTGGCTGGCCAGTGGCCAACCCCCTCCCTGACTAGATCAGACACTCATCTGGCTGGCCAGTGGCAAAACCCCTCCCTGACTAGATCAGACACTCATCTGGCTGGCCAGTGGCCAACCTCCTCCCTGACTAGATCAGACACTCACCTGGCTGGCCAGTGGCCAAACCCCTCCCTGACTAGATCAGACACTCATCTGGCTGGCCAGTGGCCAACCCCCTCCCTGACTAGATCAGACACTCATCTGGCTGGCCAGTGGCCAACCCCCTCCCTGACTAGATCAGACACTCACCTGGCTGGCCAGTGGCCAACCCCCTCCCTGACTAGAGACACTCACCTGGCTGGCCAGTGGCCAACCCCCTCCCTGACTAGATCAGACACTCATCTGGCTGGCCAGTGGCCAAACCCCTCCCTGACTAGATCAGACACTCATCTGGCTGGCCAGTGGCCAACCCCCTCCCTGACTAGATCAGACACTCACCTGGCTGGCCAGTGGCCAACCCCCTCCCTGACTAGAGACACTCACCTGGCTGGCCAGTGGCCAACCCCCTCCCTGACTAGAGACACTCACCTGGCTGGCCAGTGGCCAACCCCCTCCCTGACTAGAGACACTCATCTGGCTGGCCAGTGGCCAACCCCCTCCCTGACTAGATCAGACACTCATCTGGCTGGCCAGTGGCCAACCCCCTCCTTGACTAGATCAGACACTCATCTGGCTGGCCAGTGGCCAAACCCCTCCCTGACTAGATCAGACACTCATCTGGCTGGCCAGTGGCCAACCCCCTCCCTGACTAGATCAGACACTCACCTGGCTGGCCAGTGGCCAAACCCCTCCCTGACTAGAGACACTCATCTGGCTGGCCAGTGGCCAAACCCCTCCCTGACTAGATCAGACACTCATCTGGCTGGCCAGTGGCCAAACCCCTCCCTGACTAGATCAGACACTCACCTGGCTGGCCAGTGGCCAAACCCCTCCTTGACTAGATCAGACACTCACCTGGCTGGCCAGTGGCCAAACCCCTCCTTGACTAGATCAGACACTCATCTGGCTGGCCAGTGGCCAAACCCCTCCCTGACTAGATCAGACACTCACCTGGCTGGCCAGTGGCCAAAGCCCTCCTTGACTAGATCAGACACTCATCTGGCTGGCCAGTGGCCAACCCCCTCCCTGACTAGATCAGACACTCACCTGGCTGGCCAGTGGCCAACCCCCTCCCTGACTAGATCAGACACTCATCTGGCTGGCCAGTGGCCAAACCCCTCCCTGACTAGATCAGACATTCACCTGGCTGGCCAGTGGCCAAAGCCCTCCCTGACTAGATCAGACACTCACCTGGCTGGCCAGTGGCCAACCCCCTCCCTGACTAGATCAGACACTCACCTGGCTGGCCAGTGGCCAACCCCTCCCTGACTAGAGACACTCACCTGGCTGGCCAGTGGCCAACCCCCTCCCTGACTAGAGACACTCACCTGGCTGGCCAGTGGCCAACCCCTCCCTGACTAGATCAGACACTCACCTGGCTGGCCAGTGGCCAACCCCCTCCCTGACTAGAGACACTCACCTGGCTGGCCAGTGGCCAACCCCCTCCCTGACTAGAGACACTCACCACAACACGGAGCCTCTACCTGAGGTGTTATTGTGACACAACACTCATTAGCTACATTAGCGTCTTAAAGGGCATGTCTCCACCACAACCACCACTGCTTAACCACAGGGCCTAATAGAGCCTCTGACTTTAACAACAATATCCCTTTAATTACACCATCATCACACAGGGGTTGGCGTGACTTCTGGGACAAATATTTGCTCTATCCTCTGAGTAGCACCTATTCCCTACATAGTGCACTACTTTAGACCAGAGCCCTATGGAACCCTATTCCCTACATAGTGTACTACTTTAGACCAGAGCCCTATTCCGTACATAGTGTACTACTTTAGACCAGAGCCCTATGGAACCCTATTCCCTATGTAGTGCACTACTTTAGACCAGAGGCCTATTCCCTATATAGTGCACTACTTTAGACCAGGACCTATAGGGCTATATAGGGAACATAGAAGTAGAGAAGAACTAGAGAAGACACTCTCAGCGTTGTATAATACAGCCCCAAAGACAGCCCTTAGAGGATCAGCGTTGTATAATACAGCCCCAAAGACAACCCTTAGAGGATCAGCGTTGTATAATACAGCCCCAAAGACAACCCTTAGATGTGTGGTATCAAGACTCAAAAAGGGGAGGTTTCCCGGACACAGATTTAGTCTAGTTCTGGCCTAAAAAAGTTCTCATTGGAGATTCTCTATTTAAACTTTTAAGTCCAGCACTTGGCTTAAATGTCCAAGAAATCGTCTCCCTAAAAGGTTTATTTTGGAAGTTCCTAGCCGTATTGTTAATGGCGTTCAGCTTTAGGCCTACGAGGTAAAGACCCCCTCTGTGAGACGCTGGCTGCTGTTATACTTGTGTGGGCGAGGAGATGTAGCTGCGTTTCTGCTTTTAACATCGAGTCTCGTATTTTCCAGTTCATAAAATCCACAAGACTATTACAGTTGTTTTGGCTTGGAGTAGTCAGCAGTCAGCTGACTTCCAATACTGTACGGAGCTCCAGCAGTCAGATGACTTCCAATACTGTATGGAGCTCCAGCAGTCAGCTGACTTCCAATACTGTATGGAGCTCCAGCAGTCAGCTGACTTCCAATACTGTATGGAGCTCCAGCAGTCAGCTGACTTCCAATACTGTATGGAGCTCCAGCAGTCAGCTGACTTCCAATACTGTATGGAGCTCCAGCAGTCAGCTGACTTCCAATACTGTATGGAGCTCCAGCAGTCAGCTGACTTCCAATACTGTATGGAGCTCCAGCAGTCAGCTGACTTCCAATACTGTACGGAGCTCCAACAGTCAGCTGACTTCCAATACTGTATGGAGCTCCAGCAGTCAGCTGACTTCCAATACTGTATGGAGCTTCAACAGTCAGCTGACTTCCAATACTGTATGGAGCTCCAGCAGTCAGCTGACTTCCAATACTGTATGGAGCTCCAGCAGTCAGCTGACTTCCAATACTGTATGGAGCTTCAACAGTCAGCTGACTTCCAATACTGTATGGAGCTCCAGCAGTCAGCTGACTTCCAATACTGTATGGAGCTCCAGCAGTCAGCTGACTTCCAATACTGTATGGAGCTCCAGCAGTCAGCTGACTTCCAATACTGTACGGAGCTCCAGCAGTCAGCTGACTTCCAATACTGTATGGAACTCCAGCAGTCAGCTGACTTCCAATACTGTATGGTGCTCCAGCAGTCAGCTGACTTCCAATACTGTATGGAGCTCCAGCAGTCAGCTGACTTCCAATACTGTACGGAGCTCCAGCAGTCAGCTGACTTCCAATACTGTATGGAGCTCCAGCAGTCAGCTGACTTCCAATACTGTATGGAGCTCCAGCAGTCAGCTGACTTCCAATACTGTATGGAGCTCCAGCAGTCAGCTGACTTCCAATACTGTACGGAGCTCCAGCAGTCAGCTGACTTCCAATACTGTATGGAGCTCCAGCAGTCAGCTGACTTCCAATACTGTACGGAGCTCCAGCAGTCAGCTGACTTCCAATACTGTACGGAGCTCCAGCAGTCAGCTGACTTATCTGGGTCCCAAATGGAACCCTATTCCCTATATAGTGCACTACTTTAGACCAGGGCCCTATGGAACCCTATTCCCTATATAGTGCACTACTTTAGACCAGGGCCCTATTTCCTATATAGTGCACTACTTTAGACCAGAGCCCTATTCCCTATATAGTCTACTACTTTAGACCAGGGCCCTATTCCCTATATAGTGCACTACTATAGACCAGAGCCCTATTCCCTATATAGTGCACTACTATAGACCAGAGCCCTATTCCCTATATGGTTCACTACTTTAGACCAGAGCCCTATTATAGTGCACTACAATAGACCAGAGCCCTATTCCCTATATAGTGGTACTACTATAGACCAGAGTCCTATTCCCTATATAGTGGTACTACTATAGACCAGAGCCCTATTCCCTATATAGTGGTACTACTATAGACCAGAGCCCTATTCCCTATATAGTGGTACTACTATAGACCAGAGCCCTATTCCCTATATGGTTCACTACTTTAGACCAGAGCCCTATTCCCTATATGGTTCACTACTTTAGACCAGGGCCATTTGGCACATCCACTGCTACCATGAATCCTTATTCCCTCTGGGATCTTCTGTGTTAACGACACACTCAAACTATAGATTTGTGTCCCAAATTCCACCCCATTCCCTATTAAAGTGCCCTACTTTTAAACCAGAGCCTGATAGGCCCATTTGGGACGAAGCCATCCTGTTAATTTTCATATGCCCCTCAGCTCTGCATCCCCCCCCACCCCCACCCCACAACCCCGGGAAGACAGCATCACAACGGCTGTAAATTATACAAATGTTCCAGGATAAACACAAATTTTATGAAATGGAGCTGAAAAAAGCTGCATTCCACCGTGGTGTGTGACTAGCCTGCCAGCTATGGGAGACGGCTACAGAGAGAGAGAGAGAGAGCTGTGTGGGGGCGGAAGCACTTGGAACCGTTTGGGAGAGTGTGAGACAAGTGAGAATGGACTCTTGGCTCCGCTGAGACGAAGCAGGACAGAGAAGAGGGATGCAGAAGAACACTGGTAGTTTCTGGGTCGTTTGCTGCCTG
The DNA here is from genome assembly GCF_029448725.1 of Salvelinus fontinalis. NCBI lineage: Eukaryota > Metazoa > Chordata > Actinopteri > Salmoniformes > Salmonidae > Salvelinus > Salvelinus fontinalis. The sequence continues at coordinate 84,764 of NW_026600949.1, forward strand.
CATGGGGGGTAGGGAGGGAGACAGACAGGGAGACAGATAGGGAGACAGACAGGGGGGTAAGGAGACAGACAGGGAGACAGACAGGGAGACAGACAGGGGGGTAGGGAGGGAGACAGACAGGGGGGTAGGGAGGGAGACAGGGAGACAGACAGGGGGGTAGGGAGGGAGGGAGACAGACAGGGAGGGAGACAGACAGGGGGGTAGGGAGGGAGACAGGGAGACAGACAGGGGGGTAGGGAGGGAGACAGACAGGGAGACAGACAGGGAGACAGACAGGGGGGTAGGGAGACAGACAGGGAGACAGACAGGGGGGTAGGGAGACAGACAGGGAGACAGGCAGGGAGACAGACAGGGAGACAGACAGGGAGACTGGGAGACAGACAGGGAGACAGACAGGGAGACAGACAGGGAGACAGACAGGGAGACAGACAGGGAGACAGACAGGGAGACAGGCAGGGAGACAGGCAGGGAGACAGACAGGGAGACAGGCAGGGAGACAGACAGGGAGACAGACAGGGAGACAGGGAGACAGACAGGGATACAGACAGGGAGACAGACAGAGAGACAGACAGGGAGACAGACAGGGAGACAGGCAGGGAGACAGGCAGGGAGACAGGCAGGGAGACAGACAGAAAGGCAGGCAGGGAGACAGAGAGGGATACAGACAGGGAGAAGAGGCAGGGAGACAGACAGGGAGACAGACAGGAAGACAGACATGGAGACAGGCAGGGAGACAGGCAGGGAGACAGACAGACAGGCAGACAGGGAGACAGACATACAGACAGACAGACAGGCAGGGAGACAACACAGACAGACAGACAGACAGACAGACAGACAGGCAGACAGACAGACAGACAGGGAGACAGGGAGACAGACAGACAGACAGGCAGGGAGACAGACAGACAGACAGACAGACAGACAGACAGACAGGCAGGCAGACAGACAGACAGGGAGACAGGCAGACAGGGAGACAGGCAGGTAGACAGGCAGGGAGACAGACAGGGAGACAGGCAGGGAGACAGACAGGCAGGCAGGGAGACAGGGAGACAGAAAGGCAGGCTGGCAGGCAGGGAGACAGACAGACAGGCAAGCAGGGAGACAGAAAGGCAGGCAGGCAGGCAGGCAGGGAGACAGGCCTTTCCCTCGATCCTGACTAGTCTCCCAGTCCCTGCTGCTGAAAAACATCCCCACAGCATGATGCTGCCACCACCATGCTTCACCGTAGGGATGGTGCCAGGTTTCCTCCAGAAGTGACGCTTGGCATTCAAGCCAAAGAGTTCAATCTTGGTTTCATCAGACCAGAGAATCCTGTTTCTCGTGGTCTGAGAGTACTTTAGGTGCCTTTTGGCAAACACCACGTGGGCTGTCATGTGACTTTTACTGAGGAGTGGCTTCAGTCTTTCCACTCTACCATAAAGGCCTGATTGATGGAGTGCTGCAGAGATGGTTGTCCTTCTGGAAGGTTCTCCCATCTCCACAGAGGAGCTCAGTTTAGGTGATCATCGTTTTTTTGGTCATCTCCCTGACCAAGGCCCTTCTCCCCCGATTGCTCAGTTTGGCCGGGCGGCCAGCTCTAGGACGAGTCTTGGTGGTTCCAAACTTCTTCCATTTAAGAATGATGGAGGCCACTGTGTTCTTGGAGACCTTCAATGCTGCAGAAATGTTTTGGTTCCCTTCCCCTGATCTGTGCCTCGACAAAATCCTGTCTCGGAGCTCTACGGACAATTCCTTCGACCTCATGGCTTGGTTTTTGTTCTGACGTGCACTGTCAACTGTGGAACCTTATATAGACAGGTGTGTGCCTTTCCAAATCATGTCCAATCAATTTGATTTACCACAGGTGGACTCCAATCAAGTTGTAGAAACATCTCAAGGATGATCAATGGAAACAGGATGCACCTGAGCTCAATTTCTACACATACTGAGACAGAGAGGTGCTGTTTCACTGTCCAGACAGCATCAGATACATGGTCTACACATACTGAGACAGCATCAGATACATGGTCTACACATACTGAGACAGCATCAGATACATGGTCTACACATACTGAGACAGAGAGGTGCTGTTTCACTGTCCAGACAGCATCAGATACATGGTCTACACATACTGAGACAGCATCAGATACATGGTCTACACATACTGAGACAGAGGGGATGCTGTTTCAGCCACTCCGATTGGCCTCTGCATGGGGGGCGTCCTAATCATTAAGTCCCCCCCCCTGATTTAGTCATAAAGTTGATATTTTCGATGAATGAATTCAGGCTTAATATTTGACGTACTCTGGAGGGGGCTTAGGCTTCACTAAGTGAATATGATGACATTTAGTCCTGAGGCCATGCAATTCCAGGAGCCAATGGGATCAAAGGTAGAGGAGAGGAGACAGACAGGATGACTCTCTGTTTATGGTGGGTAAAACCTGCCATCTAGTGGACGAGTCTGGTAGTACATTGACTTGGCACTTTTTTAAACTGTCGTTTTTCAATAATGAGTTTAAGAGTTTGAGAATAATGACTTTTAAGACTATTTGGTGTTATTGTAAATAAAGATATCCAATATTAATTCAATCACAATGACCTCTTCTATCTAGATAACAGGTCAACGATAGGGTTTCGGAGGAATCCTCTGAGAAAGAGGCCTCGGTCTCAGCAATGACCTCTTCTATCTAGATAACAGGTCAACGATAGGGTTTCAGAGGAATCCTCTGAGAAAGAGGCCTCGGTCTCAGCAATGACCTCCGATGTTGAAATAAAGCTTTAAAGAAAATAAAACAGAACGACACAATATTTTTCCAGTTACTGTAAAACAGATGATTATTTTCAAGGACTGAACTAATCTAGTTAGACCTCCGGGCCCTGGGTTAATAGTAGTGCACTATGTAGAAGACAGGGTGTCATTTAGGACACAAACATCCTGGCAGTAGATCTATGTTAGGAGACACCCTTGGTTAATAGTAGTGCACTATGTAGAAGACAGGGTGTCATTTAGGACATAAACATCCTGGCAGTAGATCTATGTTAGGAGACACCCTTGGTTAATAGTAGTGCACTATGTAGAAGACACCAGACACACACACCACACAGCACCACACCACACAGCACCACACAGCACCACACAGCACCACACCACCACACAGCACCACACCACACCACACAGCACCACACAGCACCACACAGCACCACACCACACAGCACCACACCACACAACACCACACCACACCACACAGCACCACACAGCACCACACAGCACCACACCGCACCACACAGCACCACACAGCACCACACAGCACCACACCACACAGCACCACACCACACCACACAGCACCACACAGCACCACACAACACAGCACCACACCACACAACACCACACCACACCACACAGCACCACACAGCACCACACAGCACCAAACCACACAGCACCACACAGCACCACACAGCACCACACCACCACACAGCACCACACAGCACCACACCACACAGCACCACACCACACAGCACCACACAGCACCACACCACACAGCACCACACAGCACCACACCACACAGCACCACACAGCACCACACAGCACCACACCACCACACAGCACCACACAGCACCACACAGCACCACACCGCACCACACAGCACCACACCACACCACACAGCACCACACCACACAGCACCACACCACCACACAGCACCACACCACACCACACAGCACCACACAGCACCACACAGCACCACACCACACAGCACCACACCACACCACACACCACCACACACCACCACACAGCACCACACAGCACCACACCACACAGCACCACACCACACAGCACCACACCACACAACACCACACAGCACCACACCACACAGCACCACACAGCACCACACAGCACCACACAGCACCACACCACAGCACCACACCACACCACACAGCACCACACCACACCACACAGCACCACACCACACCACACAGCACCACACAGCACCACACAGCACCACACAGCACCACACCACACAGCACCACACAGCACCACACCACACAGCACCACACAGCACCACCACACCACACAGCACCACACCACACAGCACCACACAGCACCACACCACCACACAGCACCACACCACACAGCACCACACAGCACCACACCACCACACAGCACCACACCACACCACACAGCACCACACAGCACCACACCACCACACAGCACCACACCACACAGCTCCACACCACACAGCACCACACAGCACCACACCACACAGCACCACACAGCACCACACAGCACCACACCACACAGCACCACACACCACCACACCACACAGCACCACACAGCACCACACAGCACCACACAGCACCACACAGCACCACACAGCACCACATCACACAGCACCACACAGCACCACACAGCACCACACAGCACCACACAGCACCACACCACACACCACACAGCACCACACCACACAGCACCACACAGCACCACACCACACAGCACCACACAGCACCACACAGCACCACACAACACCACACAGCACCACACAGCACCACACCACACAGCACCACACCACACAGCACCACACAGCACCACACCACCACACAGCACCACACCACACAGCACCACACCACACAGCACCACACAGCACCACACAGCACCACACAACACCACACAGCACCACACAGCACCACACAGCACCACACCACACAGCACCACACCACACAGCACCACACCACACAGCACCACACAGCACCACACAACACCACACAGCACCACACAGCACCACACCACACAGCACCACACAGCACCACACAGCACCACACAGCACCACACAGCACCACACCACCACACAGCACCACACCACACAGCACCACACAGCACCACACAACACCACACAGCACCACACCACACAGCACCACACAGCACCACACCACACAGCACCACACCACACAGCACCACACAGCACCACACCACACAGCACCACACCACACAACACCACACAGCACCACACAGCACCACACAGCACCACACCACACAGCACCACACAGCACCACACAGCACCACACAGCACCACACCACACAGCACCACACAGCACCACACAGCACCACACAGCACCACACCACACAGCACCACACAACACCACACAGCACCACACCACACCACACAGCACCATACCACACAGCACCACACAACACCACACAGCACCACACCACACCACACAGCACCATACCACACAGCACCACACAGCAACACACAGCACCACACCACACAGCACCACACCACACAGCACCACACCACACAGCACCACACAGCACCACACAACACCACACAGCACCACACAGCACCACACCACACAGCACCACACAGCACCACACAGCACCACACAGCACCACACCACCACACAGCACCACACCACACAGCACCACACAGCACCACACCACACAGCACCACACAGCACCACACCACACAGCACCACACAGCAACACACAGCACCACACCACACAGCACCACACCACACAGCACCACACCACACAGCACCACACAGCACCACACAACACCACACAGCACCACACAGCACCACACCACACAGCACCACACAGCACCACACAGCACCACACAGCACCACACCACCACACAGCACCACACCACACAGCACCACACAGCACCACACAACACCACACAGCACCACACCACACAGCACCACACAGCACCACACCACACAGCACCACACCACACAGCACCACACAGCACCACACCACACAGCACCACACCACACAACACCACACAGCACCACACAGCACCACACAGCACCACACCACACAGCACCACACAGCACCACACAGCACCACACAGCACCACACCACACAGCACCACACAGCACCACACAGCACCACACAGCACCACACAGCACCACACCACACAGCACCACACAACACCACACAGCACCACACCACACCACACAGCACCACACAGCAACACACAGCACCACACCACACCACACAGCACCACACCACACAGCACCACACCACACAGCACCACACAGCAACACACAGCACCACACCACACAGCACCACACCACACAGCACCACACCACACAGCACCACACCACACAGCACCACACAGCACCACACAGCAACACACCACACAGCACCACACCACACAGCACCACACCACACAGCACCACACAGCACCACACAGCAACACACCACACAGCACCACACCACACCACACAGCACCACACAGCACCACACAGCAACACACCATACAGCACCACACAGCACCACACCACACAGCACCACACAGCAACACACCATACAGCAGGACAAAAAGACATACAGTTGAAGTCGGTAGTTTACATACACTCAGGTTGGAGTTATTAAAACTTGTTTTTCAACCACACCATACATTTCTTGTTAACAAACTATAGTTTTGGCAAGTCGGTTAGGACATCTACTTTGTTTATGACACGAGTAATTTTTTGCAACAATTGTTTACAGACAGATTATTTCACTTATAATTCACTGTATCACAATTCCAGTGGGTCAGAAGTTTACATACACTAAGTTGACTGTGCCTTTAAACAGCTTGGAAAATTCCAGAAAATTATGTCATGGCTTTAGAAGCTTCTGATAGGCTAATTTACCCTTATTTGAGTCAATTGGAGGTGTACCTGTAGATGTATTTCAAGGCCTACCTTCAGACTCAGTGCCTCTCTGCTTGACATCATGGGAAAATCAAAAGAAATCAGCCAAGACCTCAGAATAAAAATTGTAGATCTCCACAAGTCTGGTTTATCCTTGGGGGAAATTTACGAACGCCTGAAGGTACCATGTTCATCTGTACAAACAATACTACGCAAGTATAAACACCATGGGACCACGCAGCCGTCATACCACTCAGGAAGGAGACGCATTCTGTCCCCTAGAGATGAACGTACTTTGGTGCGAAAAGTGCAAATCAATCAATCAATCAATTTTATTTTATATAGCCCTTCGTACATCAGATAATATCTCGAAGAGCTGTACAGAAACCCAGCCTAAAACCCCAAACAGCTAGTAATGCGGGTGTAGAAGCACGGTGGCTAGGAAAAACTCCCTAGAAAGGCCAAAACCTAGGAAGAAACCTAGAGAGGAACCAGGCTATGACGGGTGGCCAGTCCTCTTCTGGCTGTGCCGGGTGGAGATTATAACAGAACATGGCCAAGATGTTCAAAAATGTTCATAAGTGACAAGCATGGTCAAATAATAATCATGAATAATTTTCAGTTGGCTTTTCATAGCTGATCATTAAGAGTTGAAAAACAACAGGTCTGGGACAGGTGGCGGTTCCATAACCGCAAATCAATCCCAGAACAACAGCAAAGGACCTTGTGAAGATGCTGGAGGAAACAGGTACAAAAGTATCTATATCCACAGTAAAATGAGTCCTATATCGACATAACCTGAAAGGCCGCTCAGCAAGGAAGAAGCCACTGCTCCAAAACCGCCATAAAAAAGACAGACTACGGTTTGCAACTGCACATGGGGACAAAGATCGTACTTTTGGAGAAATGTCCTCTGGTCTGATGAAACAAAAATAGAACTGTTTGGACATAATGACCATCGTTATGTTTGGAGGAAAAAGGGGGGAGGCTTGCAAGCCGAAGAACACCATCCCAACCGTGAAGCACGGAGGTGGCAGCATCATGTTGTGGGGGTGCTTTGCTGCAGGAGGGACTGGTGCACTTCACAAAATAGATGGCATCATGAGTGAGGAAAATTATGTGGATATATTGAAGCAGCATCTCAAGACATCAGTCAGGAAGTTAAAGCTTGGTCGCAAATGGGTCTTTCAAATGGACAATGACCTCAAGCATACTTCCAAAGTTGTGGCATAATGGCTTAAGGACAACAAAATCAAGGTATTGGAGTGGCCATCACAGAGCCCTGACCTCAATCCTGTAGAACATTTGTGGGCAGAACTGAAAAAGCTTGTGCGAGCAAGGAGGCCTACAAAACTGACTCAGTTACACCAGCTCTGTCAGGAGGAATGGGCCAAAATTCACCCAACTTATTGTGGGAGGCTTGTGGAAGGCTACCCGAAACGTTTGACCCAAGTTAAACAATTTAAAGGCAATGCTCCAAATACTAATTGAGTGTACTGTGGCAGAGCAGGGGGTTTGGTCAAGACGTTTACACAGATCAGACACGGACAGAGTAGGATTAGCTCGGTTTCAAGGGTGTTTATTTAAATAATAAATCAAAAAGAAAAGGATAAGTCTCCCCCATGATACCCTCTCTGGGAGACCATCTCTGGGACACCATCTCTGGGATACCCTCCTTGGGATACCCTCTCCGGGATACCCTCTCTGGGATACCCTCTCTGGGATACCCTCTCTGGGATACCCTCCTTGGGAGACCCTCTCTGGGATACCCTCCTTGGGATACCCTCTCCGGGATACCCTCTCCGGGATACCCTCTCTGGGAGACCCTCTCTGGGACACCCTCTCTGGGACACCCTCCTTGGGAGACCCTCTCTGGGAGACCCTCTCTGGGACACCCTCTCTGGGACACCCTCTCTGGGAGACCCTCTCTGGGAGACCCTCTCCGGGACACCGTCTCCGGGATACCGTCTCTGGGATACCCTCTCTGGGAGACCCTCTCTGGGACACCCTCTCTGGGAGACCGTCTCTGGGAGACCCTCTCTGGGACACCCTCTCTGGGACACCCTCTCTGGGAGACCCTCTCTGGGATACCCTCTCTGGGAGACCCTCTCTGGGATACCCTCCTTGGGACACCCTCTCCGGGATACCCTCTCCGGGATACCCTCTCTGGGAGACCCTCTCTGGGATACCCTCTCTGGGATACCCTCTCTGGGATACCCTCTCTGGGATACCCTCCTTGGGAGACCCTCTTTGGGATACCCTCTCTGGGCGATCCTCTCTGGGCGACCCTCTCTGGGAGGTCCTCTCTGGGATACCCTCTCTGGGAGACCCTCTCCGGGAGACCCTCTCTGGGATACCCTCTCTCGGGAGACCCTCTCCGGGAGACCCTCTCTGGGATACCGTCATCTGGGCTCCGTGCCTTGCTGTATACGGTCGGGCCCAAAAACTGAACTCCCTCCTCATACCTCTGCAACCGTCTCCAACTATCTGGGAGTCCTTTCCTCCCCCAGTCTCTCCCCTGTGTGCTGCCCTTCTGGCAGCTTTATGAGCCATGTACAGCTGGTGAGCAATCAGCCCCTTGATTACTCACCAACTCCCAATCAGACCCAATTAGTCCTGGCCGGAGAGCCCGTCGAGACCTGGCCCGTCCAGCAGATGGAGCCATCACCTCGTGATGAAGACTCCGTCTGTCACCAGGCCTCGAAGAGTCTCCCCCTGGTGGCTGACCAGCTGAACGCCACAGTGCGTAAACTTCTGACCCACCGGGAATGTGATGAAATAAATAAAAGTTGAAATAAATCATACTCTCTACTATTATTCTGACATTTCACGTTCTTAAAATAAAGTGGTGATCCTAACAGACCTAAAACAGGGAATTTTTACAAGGATTAAATGTCAGGGATTGTGAAGAAATTTGTTTAAATGTATTTGGCTAAGGTGTATGTAAACTTCCGACTTCAACTGTATATAATGAGATCTATATGCTGTAGGAGAGACTGTCCTCTCCTACAGTAGACAGGTCTTATTGTCCTGTTAGTGAGAGACTGTCCCCTCCTACAGTAGACAGGTCTTATTGTCCTGTTAGTGAGAGACTGTCCCCTCCTACAGTAGACAGGTCTTATTGTCCTGTTAGTGAGAGACTGTCCCCTCCTACAGTAGATAGGTCTTATTGTCCTGTTAGTGAGAGACTGTCCCCTCCTACAGTAGATAGGTCTTATTGTCCTGTTAGTGAGAGACTGTCCCCTCCTACAGTAGACAGGTCTTATTGTCCTGTTAGTGAGAGACTGTCCTCTCCTACAGTAGACAGGTCTTATTGTCCTGTTAGTGAGAGACTGTCCCCTCCTACAGTAGACAGGTCTTATTGTCCTGTTAGTGAGAGACTGTCCCCTCCTACAGTAGATAAGTCCACTGTCCTGTTAGTGAGAGACTGTCCTCTCCTACAGTAGACAGGTCTTATTGTCCTGTTAGTGAGAGACTGTCCTCTCCTACAGTAGACAGGTCTTATTGTCCTGTTAGTGAGAGACTGTCCTCTCCTACAGTAGATAGGTCTTATTGTCCTGTTAGTGAGAGACTGTCCTCTCCTACAGTAGACAGGTCTTATTGTCCTGACAGTGAGAGACTGTCCCCTCCTACAGTAGACAGGTCTTATTGTCCTGTTAGTGAGAGATTGTCCCCTCCTACAGTAGACAGGTCTTATTGTCCTGTTAGTGAGAGACTGTCCCCTCCTACAGTAGATAAGTCCACTGTCCTGTTAGTGAGAGACTGTCCCCTCCTACAGTAGACAGGTCTTATTGTCCTGTTAGTGAGAGACTGTCCTCTCCTACAGTAGACAGGTCTTATTGTCCTGTTAGTCAGAGACTGTCCCCTCCTACAGTAGATAGGTCTTATTGTCCTGTTAGTGAGAGACTGTCCCCTCCTACAGTAGACAGGTCTTATTGTCCTGTTAGTGAGAGACTGTCCTCTCCTACAGTAGACAGGTCTTATTGTCCTGTTAGTGAGAGACTGTCCTCTCCTACAGTAGATAAGTCCACTGTCCTGTTAGTGAGAGACTGTCCCCTCCTACAGTAGACAGGTCTTATTGTCCTGTTAGTGAGAGACTGTCCCCTCCTACAGTAGACAGGTCTTATTGTCCTGTTAGTGAGAGACTGTCCTCTC